>NC_083741.1:5144707-5444707 GCF_033458585.1 Syngnathus typhle | reverse complement strand
CTGGGATAGACTCCAGAACGCCCGCGACCCCTGTGGGGACTAAGCGATGGATGGATGTTAGGCAGGATGGCTCAATGCGCTGCGCGATTGACAACAAACAAGAAGAAAGGTGATTTCAAGTTTTATTTCGAGGGAGATTTTCTTCAAAAATTGTTGTACCCATGTATAATACGCACCCAAGGTTTTTATTACAATAAATTAGTTAAATTTCGCGCATTATACATGGAAAAAAACGGTAGTCGCATTTTGGGGGAAATTTATTCGATAAAATCCAAGACCAAGAACAGACATGAATGAGCAACAACAGGCTAAACGATACGGTATGCTAACGTGACATAAACACAAACGAGACGCTGAGAATGGGCCTGATGTAACAATAACAGTTATTCAAATAACTATAACATAAATAACACCTTTATCAAACCATCTGTGTCACTCAAAATCATTAAAGCCATCGATCGAGTTGGTCCTCCTTTATGTAATCAAGTTCGATGTCAGCGGCGCGTTGCAGTTCAAATTTTTCTACAGGCCCATACATAAACTATGAATGAAATAACAATAATATTAACCACAATTTTATCGAATCATCCGTGTCACTCCAAATCAATAAATCCATCAGAATCTTCGTCTTCCGTGTCACTTGAAAAAAAACAGGAAAAAAAAAACCCACAGCTGTTGACGCCGGAAAGACTACGTGTGCCGCGGACGTCAGACTAGCTATATCAAATAAATGTAATATAAACAACAATTTTATCGAACCATCCGTGTCACTCCAAATCAATAATTCATCAGAATCTTCGTCTTCCGTGTCACTTACAAAAAAAAAAAACAACACAGCTGTTGACACCGGAACTACGTGCGCCGCTGACGTCAGACTAGATATATCAAATAAATGTAATATAAACAACAATTCTAACGAACCATCCGTGTCACTCCAACTCATTAAATCCACTGGAATATTCATCCTCTGTGCCAAAAACCCCCAGAAAAAACCCCAGCTGTCGATTCCGGACCTAGGTGCGCTGCTGACGACAGCCTCGTTGTCAGTTGGCAGCTCCAATTATTCCACAGATCTACGTATATAACTATATTGTGGCGTTACCAAAGTACCAGGCAAGATGTGGGTTTGGTAACCGGCTCTTTATTTCACAAATGAGCCAACACACGCAAGCGCCCTGGATCGCTCTTATGTCTAAAATGTTTATTAGCGCGGCGGGAAGATACGACCATAAGAATTTGATAGTTAATATTCGGCAAACATGTAATATTATCTGGAACAGTCACCGTTCCATCAACGAGACCGGTCAGGGTGTAGTGATTGGATTTGTCTACTACCTCAGTAGAAAATGTGTCAATGTATACTGTAGCACTATTCAAACTGTGACACTCTAGTCTACACAAGGAGCTACGTATGTGCATGCTGGGAATCTAGCCTAACGCTAGTTAACTTTAACTTAACAAACTCCAAACCCATCCTAACAGGTGGCCTAGTCACCTGTGACCCGGCCTGCTCTGGTGACCTGTCATGAATGGCTCAAACAGTAATCTTTATTCCTTGACAGAGTGAAGGCGCTTTCACGGTTAGGATGAAGGCCGTCCTTCCTCAGCAGGTCAGGGCGGCCCCAGAAGGAGGACCAGTTATCTATAAAATACAGTCTCTGCTTCTTACAGAAACCATCCATCCATCGATTAAGGGAGACTAATCTACAAAACATCTCATCAGTGCCTCTCCCAGGCAGGGGTCCAGAGACAAATACTCGATGCCGACTCATCTTTCTGGCGAGCTCACAAGTCCTCGCTATGTTTTTCTTTGTGATCTCTGATTGCCTCATCCTAACATCATTGGAGCCAACATGTATCACTATATCCGAGTAGCTAGTGTTGTTGGACCTACGCTGTTGACTAGACCTATTGCGAGCCAACTCCCTAAGATTAGCTTTTATGTCAGGTGCTCTGCCTTCAGGGATACACATTACCGTGGCTGGATTTGTAAGCGTGATGTTTCGGGTAATGGAGTCACCTATGACCAAAGTGCGAGAGCCTGTAGACCAAGATGGCTTGGGACGGCTATGCGTTTTAACTGGCTCATCGCAGTTAGCAAACCGCTTGGGGCTAATGCTAACTGGGCTATCGGGCTGACTACAGCCCGCATCTGTGTCCGCCACATCTACGGTTATCGCACTGTTCTGCTCTCGCTGGCGGATACGTCCCTTTAGCAGAGACAATCTCTCTAAGAGAAAGGTGCAGTTGGTGCACGAAGCCGTACAAACCTCTTGATCCGCAGCCATACTCAGATCCATCCCGTTGACAATGCGCTTCTTTTAACACAGGTTTGGCGCGCTTCCTTGACAGGCGATACTGCTGCTGTTTCGGTCACGTGACTTTCTTAAAGCGATGCACGCACCGACACGGGGCTTCGCTCTATAAGCTCTAAACATGCGCCGACACATCGGTGTTGGGCGACCCATCACTACTGTATAGGACAGGGGTGGGCAAACTACGGCCCACGGGCCACATCCGGCCCACGGGTTACCTGAATAACCCTGAATACCCTGAATAAATTGTATTATTAAACATTATTTTTGGTCATTTTACCTGCAATGACTGCGTTTCCCCAGTAGATGGGGAACCGCTCGCCTGCACATTTACTACTGGAAGCCGTGTCAGAAAGCTCAGTGCACACTCTCAAGTGCGTGTACGTATTCAGTAGTACGGACATGGTGTACTCGCGCTCTATTTGTATCAGTCCCGAATTTAGAGCGTGGGCTGTGACGACAGCATTCTTGTAATTTGCGCGCTGAGCTTTCAGATACAGTTTTACGCTAAAGCCACCCACAAACCTTCCCCTGGAATCCTTCTATTAAAATGAGTCGCCCAAGGAAAAGCAAGGTGGACACAGTGCCGAGTGTTTAAAAAAAGAGTGGCCAATTTGGCTCAACGTACATGACGTGACGTTCAGCCACATGAACATCAACATCAACCCGTCACAGATCGAGGTAAACGGACCACCACCTTGGATCTCTCCTAAGAATTGCCACACCAAATTTTACTCCAGACTATGACGCACTAGCAAAAAAGGGAGACCAACAACACTGTTCCCACTGAAAATGAAGGGGAGGCTCTCAAGTTTGTTGTAAAAAAATGCCTTTTGAATATGATTTGTACACATAGCAGGGATTGAAACTAGCGACCATTCTCATTTTCAAACAATGCAGGATGCTCAAGGACATTGATGCACCACCTGTTTGCGACTAATCTTAACCTGTAAAGTTCTTAAGGCTTACCGTTTTTTTCCGTGTATAATGCGCCCCCATGAATAATACGCACCCTAAAAATGGCATGTTGATGCTGGAAAAAAGCCTGTACCCATGTATAATACGCACCCAATTATTATTATTATTATTTTCCCAATGATCGTCACACACGCAGGGAGGCAATGGGTCCCATTTTTAGTCTTTAGTTTTTAGTCTTTGGTATGGTCTTAACTAGGCTGGATGTATTTTTTTTGTTGGCGTTGATTTCTCCGACTGCCCGTAAAGGCACCACCGCGATCAGTGCGGACATGTGAAAAAGGCGTGCGGACATGTGAAAAAGGCGGCTCTGTATGGGAGAGACGTTGAAGAGGAATAAAAACACCCTTGGAAACCAAAACTTGCCCCTCGTCGTGACTCGGAGCCGCAACAAATGTTTCGGATTTGTGTAGGGTACATTGTGATAGCAAACGAGCAGGTGATCGAGCAAGCGTCTGATACGAGAGCATTGTGTTCGTATGGAGCGTGTTTGAAGTGAACAGCAGAGAAGAAAGGAACAAGGCAAAGTATTGTGAAATAAAATATTACCTGTAATACGCATTTTGTTATTTGCTGATTGAAACTGCTAATTAAACTGTGAATTGAAACTAATAGGGAGAGAACTGAAGTCTTTCTCTTTATATAGCTGACGTGTCTTGCGCATCCGTTCTGCGCATCTGTAATGGCGGCCTCCGTATGATATCCGGTTTGCGATGGAGATTAAAAAACAAACAATATTTGACAATAACACACCATCAAGGATTGCACCATCGCATCAAACCATGTGTCGTCAATTATGAATTTTACTGACTGTTGGGCAGGATGGCTGAATGCGATGCGCGATTGACAACAAACAAGAAGAAAGGTGATTTCAAGCAAGATTTGTCATGTCTCGTCCCCAGTTTTGCTATGTGTCTAGGTTGCCATAGTTTCTGTTCGCACCCCCCCTCCCTTCCTGTGTCACCTCAATCAATGTAACGTGTTTTGTATTTAAGTCCTGTCTGCCCCTCGCTCACCGTCGGATCATTGCATGTGTTACTGTCATGATGTCTGTTTGGTTTCTGTTCCTGTCTTAGGTAATGTCACCCTGTCTTTTTGTTCCACGTCTTTGTCGGTCAGTCCTGTTGTTGGTTTTGTTTTACCATGATTTTCTTAAGAAGAAAAAAAAAAAAATTTTTTACCATGTATAATGCATACCCCAGATTTTAGGACAATAAATTAGTTAAATTTTGCGCATTATACACGGAAAAAAACGGTACTTTAAGGAAGTGTTTCCCGTTTCCTCACTTCTGTTACCAGGTGTTTGTGAGTTAAAACTGCTCTGATTTTCAGATACTCCTCACTGTGTTGCCGTTTTGATTACTTTATTTGGATGTATGCTTTCACCGATTCTTCAAGATGATATATTTGGTCAGAATGTTTGCCGTTTGATGTGATCTCATAAGATAAACATCTTTCATTAATCTGACCTGCAGGCACTGAAGTGATGGAGACTGTTATTCATAATAACAGTGTCATATTTTATGAGAATCACTGATAGCAGTTTTTTTGTGAATTATTATTATTATTTTAATGCTGTTAATAAATGCATTTGTTTTCAAAAAACTTGTTTGGAATATCCATGCTTTACTACCTACTAAAGGCCAAAATCTTTTATGCAATGACCTTTACAGGTCGCTTATATTACTTCACACAAACACTACGTCCATCTGCTCCTGGTTCGGCCCTCCGGTCCAAATTTAGAACCCAGTTCGGCCCGCGAGTCAAAATGTTTGCCCACCCCTGGTATAGGATGTACATGTTTTACATTAATGTTAATTAAAATGGGAATTCATCGTACTTGGAGCTTGGGAAAACATTTACCTAACTTTGAGTTACTTTGAGAAAAAATGTTTTCGCGGTTGAGCAAATAGTACAATTGAATACATTTCAAAACCAAAAATAAACGTCTATTTTCAATAACAATATAAAGTACCGTATTTTCTGCACTATTAGGCGCACCTAAAAACTTACATTTTACTCAAAAAAACACAGTGCGCCTTATAATGCAGAGCGCCTTATATATGGATCAATTGATGAATTTGTTGATCCATACTGGTTCTACACAGTGCTCTGCCAAAATGTTTCAGTACGTTTTAGTACGACTAGTATATAACAAGGTCGCATCGCTTCCCAACATTACGGCAACTGTAGTCAGGGGGCGTCACCGAATAGCTGTTGTACCCGTGAAGCTATTTCATTTCAAAATAGGCTACTCTGTTAATGTTTCGAGTAAATTTACGGATTGATATGGAAGGGAAACATAGGTAAGCAGTACCAATGTGTTAGATCGAACTTTAGTCAGTTCCGATCATTTTATAGGAGATCGTTTGAGAAACGCGATTGTTTACACTTTGCTGAGGCTCATAGGGGTCTGCGAGCTGAGGGTCATGGGAGTTTGCGGGTGGCTAATGCTATAATAATAGCTGCTATACGCATAAGGCTATTTCATGTCATAATAGGCTGCTCTGTTAATGTTTTGAGTAAATTTACGGATTGATATGGAAGGGAAACATAGGTAAGCAGTACCAGTGTTAGTTCGAACTTTAGTCAGTTCTGATCATTTTATAGGAGATTGTTTGAGTAACGCGATTGTTTACAGAGGGCTCATAGGTTATTGGCTAGTGGATGCATACCGCAACCCTAGTCAACCTCAGTTTGTTGCAGTATAGCTTCTATTTTATGCGCCTTTTAATCCGGTGCGCCCTATATATGAAATAATTTCTAAAATAAAAAATTCATTGAGGGTGCGCCTTATAATCTAGTGCGCCTTTTGGTGCGGAAAATACGGTATTCTTTAAATACAATTATATTCATCACCTCAGTGGTATTCATTTTTCACACAGCCACTCACGGAAACAAAATAATAATTAAATTGAACTGCAGGTTAGCAAGAGCTCAGGATTTCAGAATTGCGCGCTGGCACTCATCGGAAATGTGGTCAATGTCAGGCAAATTACTAGCGCCTTTGACAATATGGGCCTTAAAATGGTTTTCGAATTTTTCTATATCTTCAAAAGACAAGCTGCAGATCTCTTATCAAATCCCCCCAAAATTCACTGTCGTCACCAAAGCAAAGTCAGAGGCCAACTCTTGTCAAACTTTATTCAGAGAAATTGGCGTAATCCACATACTCTATTTAAAACTATTGATTCTCCACTTAAACACCATCAAGCTATTTGAACAAGGGCTCTTTACACTCAATCCCTCTGTCCATGTTCCTTGTTCCTTAAAATCCTTTTAAGCTTCCATGATACTTTTAGAGGATGTGGTTTACCAGATGAAGCCATCCTGCTCTCCTTATGACTTTGGTCTTCCTCATTTATTTAAGGAGGTTCTTGAGTATTGTGGAATCAGTTTTGGCTATTATAAAGAGCAGTCTTTTGTCTGATGCAGTCCCACAACATTTTTAATGTGCAACCACTGCTTAAGAAATCTGGCCTTGATCAAGGTGTGCTGTCTATTTTTTGATCCCGGTCCAGGCTGCCTTTTATTTCTAAAATTTTGGAAACAGTGGTACACACAGTTAAAATCTTTCTTGGATGAACACAATGTCACAATACTTTTCCAATCAGGTTTCAGGTTGATGCGTAATACAGAAACAGCCCTGTTACGAGTTTTTAATGATACCCAATCAACCATTTCCTGAACCACTTTATTCCCAGGAGGGTTGAGGGTGTGCTGGATTCTATCCCAGCAGTCTTTGGGCAGTAGGCAGAGGACACCCTGACTCATTGGTTGCCAGCCAATTGCAGAGCACACAAACGAATGATTTACGGACATTTTGGATTGTTCAATTGGCCAACAATGCATGTCTGGAATGTAGGAGGAAACTGGAGTACCCAGAGGAAACTGACGCAGGCATGGGGAGAACATGCAAACTCCACACAGGAAGGCGGACCCGGAATCGAACCCACAACCTCTGCACTGTGAGGCCGATGTGCTAACCTGTGTAAATATTTAGTCGATCGGAATTAATTGAGAATAGTAAAAGTTAAAAAACTAATACAGTGACCAACAGATAGCAGCATTGGGACAACCATATATCATGTAATTTGGAAACTGATGAAGGTGGCTGATTGTACCAAACTTGATCGTTACAAGCATCATGGATTGAGCAAAGCGTTTGTCACATTAATTCTACTGCAAAGGCTAGCTCTAAAATTGAATATTATACCTATTGCACGTGATCTGGTCCAGTATCAGCCGATCAGACTCATCAGTATTACATATTTGCCAACTTTGCCGATTTAGGCGGGAGATTCACGATTTTCAACCCTGTCTTCCGCCTGCCCCCGATCTGTCATTTCTCCTGCTAATCTCCCGATATTACGGTGAACAGTTTACATTGTGGGCAATGTGTCACAACATGGCTCTTCCTTGCTGCGCAGCCACCCGAAGCGTTTCCATCCGTGCGACCTGCTCGCCACGAAGGCTCCCCTCCCCTGCTTGTGTATCCAGCGGCTGGCACAAGCAGGTGGGCTCTACCCAAATGGCTGATATTGGTCTACATCAACGACAGTACTAAAAGTGCTGTTGCAATGAAATGCGTGGGATCGGGTAGCCTCCCGCGAGTGGGTGTATAAAATACGTCAAGACTGTATTGAAACAAACTTAACGATCAGGGCACTCAAAAAGAACATTTAAAATCAAACGAGAATGAAGAAAATAACCGGGAGATGGATGTGACTGTTTAATGTTGCATAAAACTTCTGCTGTCTCATGTTTACTTTATTAGCTAAAATTGAACTGCACATCAGCAGAGAGACAGTTGTGTCTTATCTGTTTACACAGACAGATGTTATGTTCCATTATTAGCCATGCTGCAAGATGACACTTTCTCCTCTCAGCAGAATAATGCATTTGCTGTCAAATACTACAATTGATACCAAACAAAAATTTTCTGTTAGCTTGGTATGTCCAAACTATGAATTTTCAAAAATAATTTCTCTATAGCCTGTTACTGTGTGGTCCACAGACTGGTATCAGGTCTTGGTCTGGTGGTTGCAGACCGGTTAGTAGAGGCCGAAACCCCGTTGAAAAAATTATACCTATTCTTCACAACCCAAAGTTGGCAAGTATGTATAATATAAGGCAAGAAACCGGTTGTCCCTGCGGCCAAGGAAACTGTGGGCCGATACGCTGCTGAAAAGAAATCTACCTATTTTTCATGCTGATTAAAAAGCTCATAGCTGATCCTTGGTGTAATCCCACCTTCTGATGTGAAATGTGCTATAGAAATAAATTTGTATTAGCTGGTGACCAGTTCAGTGTGTGCCCTGCCTACTGCTCGAAGTCAGCTGGCATAAGCTTCAGCACGCCTGCGACTCTTGTAAGTATAAGCGGTTCAGATAATGGATAGATGCATTGCATTGTATTGTATTGTGTTGTGTAAGGACAGAATCCGCCCTCAAAAAATATTTTATTGCTTTTTAATTATTGCTCACAACAATAGTAGAAACCATTTTGAAAATTTCTTGATCAATTTAAACAGGGGTATGCAAAATTATAATATTCACTCCATTCACTGATTCTTTCATAGTTCAGGACTCTGTTGTCAAAAGTAACATTATTGTGACTGAGTATATGGCTGAATTTTTGTGAAATCCTATTTCAAATTAAATTTTGATCAATTTTATTTGGCTTTCTTTGCTGTTGTTTGTACCTGCAGGAAATGGGGCTCCCGCAGTCTCTGCTGCATTTAAGAAGTCCAACAGGCGACAATCAAGGGCCTTGGTACTATCAGAGTACCCATGGTGGCATTAATTCTTGTGGCACACACTCACCTAGTCTGAGTCGGCAAGAACGCAACAGGCATCTGTGGGGAGATATAAGCATCACAGAAGATGAGTTAAGCAAACTCCATGCCTTACAGCTTCGTCTGGACGAGTCACAGAAAATTCTGTCGAAGGAGAGAGAGTATGTCACACACTTCTATATTCTTCAATAACATACACCAAAAATGTGATTCCATATGGAGAAGGAAAAAAAAATAAAACTATGAATAAATAATGAGTGGTTTCAATTTCTATCTTGAACATCTTTAGATGAAACGCCCACAGTTTTAAGAGAAACCGATAACACCTTTCAGAGGTGTTATTTAAAATGTGACTATTATACAAGACCAGAAAATAGGGCCAACTTTGAAAGAAAATTCACAATGGTGGACTTCTTGTTAGATTTAACATATCGCCCCAAGAGACTTTTTTGTAGGTTGTGGTTGGAAATGCCACTAACCTTTTGACTATCTTGCTGAAATCTACAAACCGGGGCTTGTTTGTTAATGCATTCACAATAAACTAATAAAATATAGATGTAGTCCAACATTTTAAAATTCCTTTCAAATTGGGCATAGTTTTCGCCTTTGATAGAGGTCACTTAATAAAGAACTCTTCCGCGAGGTTCCATCAGTTTGTCTTAAAACTGTTGGTACTTCATCTGAAGATAGTCAAGCTAAAAAATATATCCATCTATTCATCCATCCATTATCTGAACCACTTATTCTCAGAAGGGTCGTGTTCGTGCTAGAGCCTATCCCAGCTGCAATTGACCAAAGCTTTCTATATCGTCCAAACCTGATACCACAGCCACACTCTGCTAAAAAACAACAACAACAAAAAGAACTCGTTCAGTTTATTTGCCCGCTTCATCGTCCCGTCAACGGTCCTATACTTTGTGCTGTGGCCTGTTATGGTCCACACACTGTCCCAGACAGCCCTCATGTCATTTTCCTTCAACTTCTGTTCCATTTTTCTCCTGTAGATGTCTTTGGCTACCCTCACACAGTGTTTCACCTCATGCTGTGCTGCCTTCATGGCACATGCTCTTTGCATCATCCAACATTCAACACACAAAACTAAAATTGCTATGTTTAGCAATGTAAAGATTAAGTAACCATCCATCCATCCATCCATCCATCCATCCATCCATCCATCCATCCATCCATCCATCCATCCATCCATCCATCCATCCATCCATCCATCCATCCATCCATCCATCCATCCATCCATCCATCCATCCATCCATCCATCCATCCATCCATCCATCCATCCATTCCACCCAGCCACCCACCCACCCACCCATCCATCCATCCATCCATCCATCCATCCATCCATCCATCCATCTTCTTCCGCTTATCCGGGGTCGGGTTGCGGGGGCAGCAGCTTCAGGAGGGACTCCCAGACTTCCCTCTCCCCAGCCACTTCATCCAGCTCATCCCGGGGCATCCCAAGGCATTCCCAGGCCAGCTGAGAGACACAGTCTCTCCAGCGCGCCCTGGGTCGTCCCCGGGGTCTCCTACCGGTGGGACATGCCCGGAACACCTCCCCACGGAGGCGTCCAGGAGGCATCCTGATGAGATGCCCGAGCCACCTCATGTGGCTCCTCTCAACGTGGAGGAGTAGCGACTCTACTCCGAGTCTCTCCCGGATGACCGAGCTTCTCACCCTATCTCTAAGGGAGAACCCGGACATCCTGCGGAGAAAACTCATTTCGGCCGCTTGTATCCGGGATCTCGTTCTTTCGGTCATGACCCATAGCTCGTGACCATAGGTGAGGGTAGGAGCGTAAATTGACCGGTAAATTGAGAGCGTTGCCTTTTGGCTCAGCTCTCTCTTTACCACGACGGACCGGTCCAGAGTCCGCATTACTGCCGATGCTGCACCGATCCATCCGAGATCACGGCCTGAAGAAGCCAACAGCACCACGTTGTCTGCAAAAAGCAGAGACACGATGCTGAGGTCCCCAAACCGGACCCCCTCAACGCCTCAGCTGCGCCTAGAAATTCTGTCCATAAAAATTATGAACAGAATCGGTGACAAAAGGCAGCCTTGGCGGAGTCCAACCCTCACTGGGAACGAATCCGACTTACTGCCGGAAATGCGGACCAAACTCTGGCATCGGTGATACAGGGACCGAACCGCCCTTATCAGTTGGCTCGGTACCCCGTACTCCCAAAGCACCCCCCACAGAACCTCCCGAGGGACACGGTCGAACGCCTTCTCGAAGTCCACAAAACACATGTACTGGTTGGGCGAACTCCCATGCACCCTCGAGGATCCTGCTGAGGGTGAGGAGCTGGTCCACTGTTCCACGGCCAGGACGAAAGCCACACTGTTCCTCCTGAATTCGAGGTTCGACCTCCAGACGTACCCTCCTCTCCAGCACCCCTGAATAGACCTTACCAGGGAGGCTGAGGAGTGTAATTCCCCTGTAATTGGAACACACCCTCCGGTCCCCCTTCTTAAAGAGGGGAATCACCACTCCAGTCTGCCAATCCAGAGCCACTGTCCCCGATGTCCACGCAATGTTGTAGAGGCATGTCAGCCATGACAGCCCCACAACATCCAGAGCCCTTAAGAACTCCGGGCGGATCTCATCCACCCCCGGGGCCTTGCCACAGACGAGTTTTTTAACTACCTCAGTGACTTTGACCCCAGAGATTGGAGAGTCCGCTTCAGAGTCCACAGGCCCTGCTTCCACAATGGAAGGCGTGTAGGTGGAATTGAGGAGGTCTTCAAAGTATTCTCCCCACCGCGTCCGGGCAAGGGAAAACGAGATCCATTTATGTTGTTCATCATAAGGGGCTAATGTGAGCCGTGCTTTTTCTGGCCCCTCACCTAGGACCCGTTTGCCATGGGTGACTCTACCAGGGGCATGAAGCCCCAGACAACATGGCTCCTAGGATCATAGGGGCACGCAAACCCCTCCACCACGATAAGGTGACGACTCACGGAGGGGTGTATATATTTGTATTTATATATATACAAATATATATATATATATATATATATATATATATATATATATATATATATATATATATATATATATATATATAGTACGTATATATATATATATATATATATATATATATATATATATATATATATATATATATATATATATATATATATATAGTACGTATATATATATATATATATATACACTGCTCAAAAAAATGAAAGGAACAGTTTTTTATCAGGTTATGGCATGAATTCAATTAGACTTTTCTGATAAGGTTTTGGTCAGGTACATGGCAGAGGGGGTTGTTAATCAGTTTCAGCTGCATTGGTATTGATGGAATTAACAACAAGTGCACTATAGGGGCAACAACGAGATGGTCCCCAAAACAGGACTGAGTTTGCAGTTGGAGGCCATTTCAAGTTCCTCCCTCTTGATCTTTTTTAACTGTCTTTCCACAAGTGTTGGCTTTAGCTAGAGTCATTATCACGACTGGGAGCATGAGGTGATTTCTTAACCCTCCTGAAGTTGCGCAGATTGTCCAACTCCTCCAGGATGGCACATCCATGCGTGCTGTTGCAAGAAGATTTGATGTGTCTCCCAGTACAATCTCCAGAGCATGGAGATTCCAGGAGACAGGCAGTTACTCTGGGAGAGCTGGACAGGGCCGTAGACGGTCCTCATTCCATCAGCAGGACCGATATCTGCTGCTTTGTGCTAGGAGGAACAGGTTGAGCACTGCCCGAGCCCTACAGAATGACCTCCAGCAAGCTACTGGTGTGAATGTCTCTGCCCAAACAGTCAGAAACAGATTTCACGAGGGTGGCCTCAGGGCACGACGTCCTGTAGTGTTTCCTGTGCTCATTGCTCAGCACCGTGGAGCTTGATTGGCATTTGCCATAGAACACCAGACTTGGCAAGTCCGCCACTGGCGCCCTGTGCTTTTCACAGATGAGAGCAGGTTTACCCTGAGCACCTGTGATAGACGTGAAAGGGTCTGGAGAAGCCAAGGAGAGCGCTATGCTGCCTGCAACATCATTCAGCATGACCGGTTTGGTGGTGGGTCAGTGATGTTCTGGGGAGGCATTTCCATAGAGGGACGAACAGACCTCTACAGGCTAGAGAACGGCAGTCTGACTGCCATTAGGTATCGGGATGAAATCCTTGCACCCATGGTCAGACCCTACGCTGGTGCAGTAGGTCCTGGGTTCCTCCTGATCCACAGCAATGCTCGGCCTGTTGTGGCAAGAGTATGCAGACAGTATCTGGAGGATAAAGGAATTGACACAATTGAATGGCCCTCACGATCACCTGATCTAAACCCGATAGAATACCTCTGGGACATAATGTTTCGGTCCATCATACGCCGCCAGGATGCTCCTCAGACTTTACGGGAGCTCACTGATGCTCTTAGACCAGGGGTGGGCAAACTACGGCCCGCGGGCCACATCCGGCCCACGGGACCGTTTAATCCGGCCCGCCAACCCTGAACAAATTGTATTATTAAACTTTTTTTTTTTGGTCAATTTGCCTGCAATGACTGCGTTTCCCCAGTAGATGGGGAAGTGCTCGCCTGCGCATTTACTACCGGAAGCCGTGTCAGAAAGCTCGGTGCACACTCACAAGTGCGTGTACGTGTACATGGCGCACTCTCGCTCTATTTGTATCAGTCCCAAATTTAGAGCGTGGGCTGTGACGAAAGCATTCTTGTAATTTGCGCGCTGAGGTTTCAGATGCAGTTTTGCGCTAAAGCCACCCACAAACCTTCCCCTGGAATCCTTCCATTAAAATGAGTCGCCCAAGGAAAAAAGCAAGGTGGACACCGAGCATGCCGAGTGTTTAAAAGAGAGTGGCCAATTTGGCTCGATGTACGCGACGTGACGTTCAGCCACATGAACGTCAACATCAACCCGTCACAGATCGAGGTAAACGGACCAACACCTCAGATCTCTCCTAAGAATTGCCACAACAAATTTTACTCCAGACTATGACGCACTAGCAAAAAATCACTGATAGCAGTTTTTTAGTGAATTATTATTATTTTTTTTAATGCTGTTAATAAATGCATTTGTTTTCAAAAAACTTATTTGGAATATCCATGCTTTACTACCTACTAAAGGCCAAAATCTTTTATGCAATGACCTTTACAGGTCCCTTATATTACTTCACACAAACACTACGTCCATCTGCTCCTGGTTCGGCCCTCCGGTCCAAATTTAGAACCCAGTTCGGCCCGCGGGTCAAAAAGTTTGCCCACCCCTGCCTTAGACAGATCTGGGAGGACATCGCACAAGACACCATCCGTCATCTCATTAGGAGCATGCCGCGACGTTGTCAAGCATGTGGGGGCCACACAAGATATTGAAAATAATTTTGAGTTGCAGAAATTGAATTTAGACAAAAAGGATGAGCCTGCCATATAATTTTTTCACTTTGATTTTTGGGGTATCTGTATTCTGAGCCCTCTGTAGGCTGAAAACTTTTATTTCCATCAAAAGATGTGGCATCCTTTTGTTCCTGAGACATTAAACTGTCCATATCAGTACAGATATCCCCCAAAAAAATTTCATCCTTGAAATCTGATATGTTTTCAAAGTGTTCCTTTAATTTTTATGAGCAGTGTGTATATATACCGTTTTTTTCCATGTATAATACGCCCCCATGTATAATACGCACCCTAAAAATGGCATGTCGGTGCTGGAAAAAAGCCTGTACCCATGTATAATACGCACCCAAATTTTGACTCCTACTTAAGTCCGTAAATGTAAAATTATTTCAGAAAAAATATCATCTTTGGGAACAACCGGATGTTATTCTGCCGGTCAGTATCACTGCGCATACAGTAGCAAACTCGATAGCGAAGAAATACGTGAGACTCTCAACGGGATCACCAATATTTGAGTGATGTTCCAGTTATTTATCACAATTATTTATTATTATAATAATAATATATATAATTATTATTTATTTATTATTCACAATTGTCATTGTTCTTGTTTCCCTCCTTATAATCCTTTTCCAGTAGGCTTGTAGACATCGCTGTCTGCAGCTCTTTCTCTCATCAATTTCCCTGTGAAAACCACAAAGCAAGCAGGCTGAGAAACTGAACGAAGTGATACATCACCGACACAGCACAACCAGTACCACAACCTGTATGGTTGTGGAGATGGATTTTATCCCAGTATATTTTCTTAGGATTAGATTTTTTATACTCAGAATGACTCATTCAAATCAGAAAAGTGAGCTTACCTTTGTACGTTCATCAGTTCACACTGTGGGCCTGCATCTGCCAGATGACTGGTTCAGCTGAGCTTGGCGTACAAATGTAGTATTTGCTGAGCTTTGAGAGTTTTTCTGCTCGCATTTGGCCTTGCAAGCTATCGTACTTGTCTTTGCGGCGGGATTCATAGTGTCACCGCAGATTGTATTCTTTAAATACCGCTGCCGCCTCTTGACATGAGACAGACAGCCTTCTCTTTGCATTGAACAAAAAAATAATCATTTGTCCACTGCAGGTTAAATGCCCTGCATTCTGAATAAATTTTTCTCTGACCTAATCTTTTCGCTATTATTCCGTTCTCTCTTTGAGAGGGGCGGGTTTAAGATTTTTTTCTGGGGGTTGCCAGATAGGGGCACAGATCGCAGAAGGGTGGAACAGAATGTCACGTTATATGCGTGTATGAAATACAATGTATGGCAAAATGATCTGAAACATTTGTAGGTTTAATAAAATGCAAATAAATTAAAGAAAAACAAGTTTTTTTTTCTTTTCGAAAAGTACATATAATGGCATTTTGTTTCGTTTTGTTTCGTTTTATTTTCATTTACCGTATTGTCCCGAATATAAGACGACCCCAATTATAAGACTTATATATTTTATAAGTCTTTTTCAAGACTCAAGTTTGAAAAAACACTTTTTGAACACCAAATCTAAACAGAAAATAATTACATCTGAAACAAATGATTATAACAATATATTCGAGAGAAAAATTTAGAAAAGAAAAAAAAACGTTATTTTGCCTCATTCAAATCATGCAAAAACTGTCTATCACATCTTAATATCTGAACATTTAAATATGTAAACTAAAGTGCAATCACATTTGTAAATGAATGGCTTCTGGTTTTTGAAATGTAAATAAACCAATCTACTGTGATAAAACAACAAAATTGCAATAACTGCATTAACCATGAAAGTGAAGTTTAACTGTAGTCTTGAAACAAATCTGAAAAAGGAAAAACATTGCGATAAAATAATGCAATCTGCTACTGCTATTGTTGGGGAGCCTGAGGACTGTATAGGGGGTTGGCTTGGATGGTTATGCTCTTTTCGCCCCCGGGTGTCGGTCAGAACACAGGAGGGAAGACGTGGTTCAGTTTTGATTGCTTTACTGAATTATTGGAAACAAATAAAGAAAAATAAATAACCATAAATAAAATACACTCAGCAACACACCAAACATAAGTCATCGATCAAGACAACAAGATACATTTGCTGGCGACCGTTAGTCGCCGTGCCGCTGCGTAACGGCTATTCGTACGATGCGAGGAAAACTTAAAGGAGCGCGCCGGACCTGTCAATCAAACGGCGCGCACACGAAGCAAACCGCGATCGGACAAACGGCACAACAGTGGACAGTTGTAACAATGTAATGTATATACTCACTTTGTGTCAAAGACGCGCACAATCACAGCAACATACTCAGTCAATACCAGCAACCTTGAATTTTCCGCTGCGCACATGTGAAAATCGGTATAATGTCTAGACCCCAAATATAAAACGACCCCCACTTTTTCAGTCTTATTTCAATGCAAAAAACATCGTCTTATATTCGGGCCAAAACGGCAGTTTTCGAATAATGTTATTTTGGTCTTACCGCTGCCACATTTTCTGGAGTTCTGGTGGTGCGAGGTCAGTCGGTTGATTTTCGTTTCAATGCTGATCCACTGGCTCTGAAGTTAGTAACCCATTATAAGATCGTGTTTTGATCAGGTACGGGATCATGTCTACGAAGTCTGAAGTGCAAACGGAACGCTCGTTGTGTTGCAGTTAGATTCGTTCTTGTTCACTTACCCTGATGGCTAGGGCCAAGCGAAGGAAGCGCACGCTGTTGGTTCTGGGTGGCACCGAGTGTACGGGTCGTTTGACTTGTTTGGGCGGTCCTGACTGTGGTCTGCAGTCCTGAAGGCTCTGAAAGCCTGACTGGGGGGTGCACGCTGAGCCACGGGCAGAAGGTTCCAGGTGGCATTGAGTGGACGGGCAGGAACCCATGCCGCGTTTTGAGCTTGAGTCATCGTCATCATATGAGTGGGCGACCGTGGCGGAGCAGGCGGCCGCGGCGGCAGCGTGTCCAATGGAGTGAATGCGCAGCCGGCAAAGGTGCGCTGCATCCATCCTCGGCAAAGGAGAGAAATTAATCTGTCGGCCACACATCGTGGCAGGTGGACATTACGTCTGGGTCACCAATGTGGCAGAAGCCCTTGCTATTTATTTATTTTTGTTCTTTTATGCTGCCCCTAGTTCCGTCTCATGATAACAGTAAGCGGAAGAGCATTACATGAGACGAGAGGAGATCACTGGTCACCAGCTTGCATGCTCCACTGCATTGATCAGAAGAGCTGTTTTACAGTGATGTGACACGATTTAAACATCTCGTGATTGATTTCATTACGGTGGAGTTGATTTATTTAACACAGTTGTCATAGACCACGCTCCTCTTTGATGTCAGCCATGCCCTATTGGGGCCTGCTTGCTGGCAAAGTGTTTTTGACACCATCCCAACCCTTTCTCACTAAGGTCTGAAGGGTTTCAGTAAGCTGAATGGGGCCAAGTTCTTCTGAATGGGCCTCAGGATGAGCATTAGAACATAGGCTGGCTCCTCTGCATGGCATGTCAGTTCACCAAAATACGTTATACCAGAGCCCCGTTGGCAACTTTATTATTGTCCCAGGGATGATCGGCCAGTGAATTCACCGGCACTCAATTTTTGGTGCATTTTTAATAATGGGACGGCAAATTCTAACAATGCCCTGTGTTTATGAACGATCAGAGTGAACTAGTCCGCAATCAGAGCGTATTTCAAAACATGTCTTTACATATAAGACTTAGATGTGCGTCTAAGCGAGGGCGGTACTGTCATTTAAACTTTAAATATCAAGAACAAAACCCTAAACATTAGTAGTTTTACTATAATTATAGTAGTTATACATTGCTTTCATTGTTTTCTGAGCTTTAGTGAGACACTTGGGTTGAGCCATGGCTAATTTTGCCGCCTCTGTGCCACAGGTCCGGAAAACAAATCGTCTCTACAAACGCCTGCTTAGTGCTTAGGGGTACGCGGATTGACTGATTGATTTAGTTTAGTTTAGTTTTAGTTTTAGTTTATTGTTTAGCACATATTATATCAATAACTGTGCAAGGAGGGAGACGAAGCCTAGGGCTTGTAAAGAGCTCCACTCCTTGATTGACTGATTGATTGATTGGTTGATTGATTGATTGATTGATTGATTGATTGATTGATTGATTGATTGATTGATTGATTGACCCCCCATTTGATAACTATTGCACTAGATAGCTAAAAACCCAAGGGGTTAGATAAGTTTTTGCACGTGTTATATTATTTTGCAATCTGTAGAACGGATGGCAATTTCTCTTTTTTTGCGGTTGGCCACATTCCTCAAAGGAATTTTTGAGTCTGAAACCATTGAAACCAATTCATTTCATTGTATTATTACATATAAAAAATAAAAGTCAAGGATGATAGTTTATTCAACTTTGTTCAAATTATTGGAAAAAATGTATCATTTTTTGCAAATTCTCAACTTTGTTTATTACACGATAATTTAAAATTTTAGACCAGATTTTAGCTGTTGACACAATTTCCTGTCACGGGCTGCATAATCACCTATATGTTTTTGTAATTCACAGAGACAAGCTTGAATTGAGTAAGACTATTGAGAAGCTGGAGACAGAGCTCAGTCAGTGGAAACTTAAATACGAGGACCTGAGCAAGAGTAAACAGGAAATCCTTAAACAGGTAAGACACGTGGTTTAGTGTTCTAGCGATTAAATGTATTGCTCACAATCAAAGCTTTTACATGTCCCAAAACATGTCCTAAAAGACATTACTTAAATGTAAGAATGTACAATACCGTTTTTTCCGTGTATAAAGCGCAAAATTTAACAAATTTATTGTCCTAAAATCTGGGGTGCGCATTACACATGGGTACAACAATTTTTAAATTTTTAAAAAAAAAATTTTTTTTTTTAAAGAAAGTCATGGTACAACAAAACCAACAACAGGACTGACCAACAAAGTCGTGGAACAAAAATACAGGGTGACATTACCAAAGACAGGAACAGAAACCAAACAGACATCATGACAGTAACACATGCAACGATCCGACGGTGAGCGAGGGGCAGACAAGACTTAAATACAAAACACGTTACATCGATTGAGGTGACACAGGAAGAGAGGGGCGACGCGAACAGAAACTATGGCAACTTAGACACATAGCAAAACTGGGGACGAGACATGACAAATCTCCCTCGAAATAAAACTTGAAATCACCTTTCTTCTTGTTTGTTGTCAATCGCGCATCGGATTCAGCCATCCTGCCCAACACACTTACTCAGTAAAATTCATAATTGACGACACATCGTTTGATGCGATGGTGCAATCCTTGATGGTGTGTTATTGTCAAATATTGTTTGTTTTTAAATCTTCATCGCGAACCGGACGTCATACGGAGGCAGTATAACTGCGCATGCGCACTATGGATCCCATGCGCAGAACGGATGTGCAAGACACGTCAGCTATATAAAGAGCGAGAGTTGTTTTCTTCCTATTAGTTTCAATTCACAGTTTAATTAGCAGTAGCAATCAGCAAATAACAAAATGCGTATTACAGGTAATATTTTATTTCACAACACTTTGCCTTGTTCCTTTCGTCTCTGCTGTTCACTTCAAACACGCTCCATACGAACACAATGCTCTGGTATCAGACAAGGCTTGCTCGATCACCTGCTAGTTTGCTGTCTGTCACAATGTACCCTACACAAATCCGAAATTTGTTGCGGCTCTGAGTCATGACGAGGGGCAAGTTTTGGTTTCCAAGGGTGTTTTTATTCCTCTTCAACGTCTCTTCCATACAGAGCCGCCTTTTTCACGTCCGCACGCCTTTTTCACATGTGCGCACAGATCGCGGTGGTGCCTTTACGGGCACTCGGAGAAATCAACGCCAACAAAAAAATACATCCAGCCTATTTAAGACCATACCAAAGACAATAAAAATGGGACCCATTGCCTCCCTGCATGTGTGACGATCATTGGGACTTAAAAAAAAAAAAAAAAAATTTAAAAAAAAATTGTTTTTTTTTTTTTTTAATTGGGTGCGTATTATACATGGGTACAGGCTTTTTTCCAGCATCAACATGCCATTTTTAGGGTGCGCATTATACATGGGGGCGCATTATACACGGACAAAAACGGTAACTGTTTTTTTCTATCAATACCGATATTCGATATTTTCCTGCTTCACCAAACTGATAGCAATTTCCAATTCATTTTTGATAAGAGAAGAAAAAGACAGCTCAATTGACAATAACAGACATCATTCTTTATTTCAGAAAATAGTCTGGTTTTAGATATAACCCAGGCGTGGGCCAACAAAAAATGTAATTGAATAATGAAAGATATTGGAATAATACATATTTGGACGGAACTGAATCCTTCGACCAAGGACTATCCCTATTATTCTAATGCACACAGGGCCTATTTGAAGATTGACTAACGTTTTATTTTCGATAAAGATTTAAATAGGGTAGTTGAGTTTGACATTAGTATCATGGATCTCTAGGATCACATCTGAAAATAAATTTAGATCAGGGTAGAAGAGAGACCTTGTGGAGGCTTGACAGTGATATATTGAATCAAATGATGGAACAAATTAAGAAGGACATCGTTGAATATATAGAACTCAACGACAATGGGGAGACTTGCCCTCCAATATTGTGGGACACTTGCAAGGCGGTAATTGGTGTCACGTACCGGCGCCACCTGTGACAGGACCACGCCCCCGTATCAGCGGAATCGCCGCCACCTGCCACAGGCTCAGGGACAGCGCTATATCAATGCCGCCAGCGCAGACCCGAGTGTCCGTCTGTCGCATGATATTGCTTCGCTCTCCGGTCCACGACAAACTAGCGTCCATGAAGAATCGAAGATACCGCAGAACAGCTTGTTCTTCCCAGCCTGATCGCCAATCCAGCGCTAGCTCCAGCTACTCCCACCTTACCCCCCGCCCGCAATAAAGTCTCTATAACTACGCACTTGGCTGTACTGTCCAATCCCTTACAGTACAGACGGACCAACACTATGCAGCCAGCGAACAAAGAGACGGCATTCGCCCGACTGGAGCGAGCCGAGACCGCCATTAGCAGCTTATCCGCCGACATCCGGAACCTGATCAAGGTGGCCCAACGGCAACAGCAACAGCAGCAGGCCCAAGCCCTCCAGAGTTTGTCGGTGGCTGCGCCCCTGACTGTCACGGCACCCCCACCCGTCGACCGAGGCCAGGAGGCTCGTGGACGTTCCGGATCCCCGCCTCGGCAACATCGAAAAATTCAGCGGAAATCCCAAACACGTGAGGGCGTTCGTGACTAACTGCCGTATAATGTTTGGTCTCCAGCCTGTCACGTTTGCATCGGAGGCTGCCAAAGTCGGGTTCGCCCTAACCCACCTCACGGACAAGGCGACGCTGTGGGGGCTGGCCGAATACGAGAGGGGGGCCCCGGCTTGTGACGCGTTTGACGCATTCGCGGAGGAGTTGCTCTGCCTGTTCGACCTGGGCTCTGCCGCCGAAGACGCCGCCGAGAAACTGGTGACGCTGCGTCAAGGTAGCCGATCGGTCGCAGATTACGCCCTCAAATTCCAGACCCTGGCCGGCAGCAGCGGGTGGAACGAGCCGGCGCTCGTCAGCCCGTTCCTCAACGGTCTCGCGGAGTACATGAAGGACGAGCTAGTTTCCCGCGATCGGCCGCAAACCCTGAAGGACGCGATGAACTTGGCGGCCCGAGTAGACCGGCGGATCCGGACGTGGCGGCGCGATCGGGAGCGGAGGTCCCTGCGAAACCCGCCAACCGCACCACCCGCCGAGCCCATGGATCTGGGAGGGGGGTCATCGAGTGACGGGGTGCCCGTCAGGAGGCCGGGGCTCACGCGGCGTGAGGGGATCCGCGTGAGCTCGACCAGCACAGGCTCTCCCAGTCCCGTTACAGGCACGTGTGCAGCTCGCGGCGCGCGACCGGAACGTGGCTGCCCCGGTGGATTCCGGGGCGGAGGGTAAGCTCATGGACAGTTGCCTGGCACGCCAGTGGGGGATTAACTTCCTGCCTCTGAGCCCGCCCATTCCCGCACGCACCATCGATGGCCGTCTGATCGGCGAGGTGGCCTTCGTGACAGAGCCAGTCAAGGTACTGCTCTCCGGCAATCACCACAAGACCATCCAATTTTTTCTTCTTCCCCTCCCAGGACAGCAGCTCATCCTGGGGCACCCTTGGCTGCGGCAGCACAACCCGGTACTGGACTGGGAGGTGGGGGTGGTTCGGCAGTGGAGCGAACGCTGCCATCGGACGTGCCTGAGGGCGGCCACCAGCCCGCTCGGTGGAGCCCCGCCCAGGTACAGCCCCGACATCTCCACCGTACCGGCGGTTTATCACGAACTCAAAGAGGTTTTTAGTAAGGCCAGGGCCACCTCCCTTCCTCCCCACCCGTCTTACGATTGCGCCATCGACCTGCTGCCCAAGGGACGCGTCTACTCCCTGTCCGCTCCTGAGCACCGGGCCATGGAGGAATACATCTGGGAGTCCCTGGCGGCCGGCATTATACGGCCGTCCTCATCACTTGCGGGAGCGGGGTTCTTCTTCGTGGAGAAGAAGGAGGGCACGCTCCGCCAATGCATCGACTACCGGGGAATAAACGCAATAACCGTTAAGAACCGATACCCCCTGCCTCTCTGTCTTCCGCCTTCGAGTGCCTTCAGGGTGCCACCGTCTTCACTAAGCTGGATCTTCGCAACGCCTACCACCTGATCCGCATCCGGGAGGGAGACGAGTGTAAGACGGCTTTCTACACCCCGAGCGGCCACTACGAGTACTTGGTGGTTCCGTTTGGGCCCACCAATGCCCCAGCGGTTTTCCCAGTCCTTAATAAATGACGTGCTACGAGACATGCTGGACAAGTTCGTGTTCGTTTATTTGGACGACATCCTCATCTTCTCCTGCTCGCTCACTGAACACATCAAGCATGTTCGGACGGTGCTACGCCGCCTCCTGGAAAATTCGCTCTACGTGAAGGCAGAGAAGTGCGAGTTCCACGCCTCCTCTGTCAAGTTCCTCGGCTACGTGGTGCGCGAGGGCTCCGTCGAGATGGACCCAGAGAAAGTGCAAGCGGTTACGTCATGGCCTGTCCCCGAGACACGCAAGCGGCTGCAAAAACTCTTAGGGTTCGCGAACTTCTATCGCCGTTTCATCCGTGGGTACAGCACGGTGGCCGCGCCCCTCACCGCCCTCACCAGCCCCGCCTCCCCGTACAAATGGACGGAACAGGCAGAACAGGGTTTTCAGGAGCTCAAGAGGAGGTTCACGTCCGCTCCCATCCTCCGAGTCCCCGATCCTGACCGGCAGTTCGTGGTCGAGGTGGACGCCTCGAACGTGGGTGTTGGGGCGGTGCTGTCCCAACGCAGCTGCCAGGACGATCGCCTCCACCCGCGCCTTTTTTTCTCGCCGCTTGTCGGCCTCGGAGCGGAACTATGACATCGGCAACCGGGAGCTCCTCGCCATCATGTTGGCCTTGGAGGAGTGGCGGCATTGGCTGGAGGGCGCCACCACGCCGTTCATCGTCTGGACTGACCACCGCAACCTGGAGTACCTGAGATCGGCCAAGAGGCTGAACGCGAGGCAAGCACGGTGGGCTCTGTTCTTTGACCGGTTTGAGTTCTCTCTCTCTCCGTTAGGCCGGGTTCCCGCAACGCGAAGGCGGATGCCCTGTCGCGTTCGTTTCCTGGCGGGGAGGAGGGACGGGGTCCGCCTCCCACTATTCTCCTGAGCTCGGTGCGGGTGGCGGCGCTGTCATGGGAGATTGAACGCCAAGTGGAAGCCGCATCACGCGATCAACCCGGCCCCAGCAACTGCCCGGAAGGTCGCCTGTTCGTCCCTGAGGGCCTGCGCTCGTCCGTGCTGCAATGGGCACACGACTCACACCTGGCCTGTCATCCCGGAGCTGCACGCACGAGGTACGTGGTGGCACAGTGTTTCTGGTGGCCCACCTGGCAAATGGACACCAGCGATTACGTCAGAGCCTGCTCAATATGTAACCGCTGTAAGACCTCTACTCGTCCTTTGGCCGGGCTACTCCAACCCTTGCCGATTCCCCGGCGTCCCTGGTCTCACCTATCCATCGACTTTGTCACGGGCCTTCCCCCCTCGGAGGGGAACACAGTGGTCCTCACGGTGGTGGACCGGTTCAGCAAAATGACGCACTTCATTCCTCTGCCTAAGCTTCCGTCCGCGAAGCAGACTGCGTCCATTATGGTGCGGGAGGTGTTTCGTCACCACGGCCTCCCACAGGACATCGTGTCGGACCTTGGCCCGCAGTTCGCGTCCACCTTCTGAGCGGAGTTCTGCCGACTCCTCGGCGCTACGGCCAGCCTCTCGTTGGGGTTTCACCCTCAGTCAAATGGTCAAGCGGAGCGTCTGAACCAGGAGCTGGACAGGTCCCTGCGATGCATGGCCGCCGGGGACCAGCGTGGGTGGGTCCAACAGCTTCCTTGGGTGGAGTACGCCCACAATTCCCTCCCCAGCTCGGCTACGGGACTGTCGCCCTTCCACTGCGTCTTCGGGTACCAGCCACCCTTGTTCGCCCACCAGAAACGTGACACGGCGTGCCCGTCGGCCCAGGCTTGTGTCCGCCGTTGTCGTCGTGCCTGGGCGAGGGCCCGGACCGCTCTTCTCCGCTCTGTTTCAGGCTACGGCCGCCAGGCAAACAAGCGCCGGTCGCCAGCTCCGGAGTACAGAGTGGGCCAGCGGGTGTGGCTCTCGACGCAGGATTTGCCGCAGCGAACGGAATCCCGCAAGCTGGCGCCGCGCTTTGTTGGACCGTTTCCCATCCAGAAGGTGATCAGCCCGTCCGCCGTCTGTCTCCTCCTTCCGGAGTCCATGAAGGTACACCCCACGTTCCACGTGTCCCGTGTGCCGTCTTTGAGAGCGCATTGGCGCCGCCGCCCGTGCCGCCACCGCCGCCCCAGCTCGTTGAGGGGGGCCCGGCTTACGCCGTCCGTTCCCTGCTCCGATCGCGGCGGCGCGGTCGTGGCTTCCAATACCTGGTGGATTGGGAGGGCTATGACGACGCCCACCGCTCCTGGGTCCCGAGCTGCTGGATCATCGACCGTTCGCTCATCACGGAGTTCCATCGCTGTCACTCTGGCCCCCGGCGCGGACGGCCGAGGGCGGTTGAGGGGCTCAGGGGTAAGGGCCCGAGGCGGCCTTGTCCGCCGGTGCCGGAGTCTTCTGCCCCCGCGTCCGTCGATCCTGCGTCCGACGAGGAATCGGACGTTTCGACGGAGTACGGCGGGTCCTTTGGTCTTGTTTGTGTTTTAGTGCTCTGGGGACGTCGGGAGCCGTCCCTTGTGGAGGGGGTTCTGTCACGTACCGGCGCCACCTGTGACACGACCACGCCCCCCTATCAGCGGAATCACCGCCACCTGCCACAGGCTCAGGGACAGCGCTATATCAACGCCGCCAGCGCAGACCCGAGTGTCCGTCTGTCGCATGATATTGCTTTGCTCTCCGGTCCACGACAAACTAGCGTCCATGAAGAATCGAAGATACCGCAGAACAGCTTGTTCTTCCCAGTCTGATTGCCGATCTAGCGTCAGCTCCAGCTACCCCCCACCTTAGCCCCCGCCCGCAATAAAGTCTCTATCGCTACGCACTTGGCTGTACTGTCCAATCCCTTACAATTAGAGGCAAACTAATAAGATATGGAACTTACTTAAAGAAGAGTAGTCAAGAGGAGTTGGATAGGTTACAAAAGGAACTCACACTCTTTGAACAAAAGCACAAAGGCATGAATGACCCCATGATTAGAGGATGAATCATTGATAAAAAGAACCAATTAAATGAGATCTGTCATAGAAACATGCAAAGTAAATTAATTTTCACGAACCAAGATATTATGAAAGAGGAGGGAAAACTGGTAAACTTAGTATACAGACTAAAGAAACAGCAAGAAGAGAACACCATTTACAAAGTAGAAGACCCAACCTCAAACGTAATGCAATATAAATTTAATGTAACACAAAATTGCTTTGAGCAATAGTATCAGAAGTTATATACCCAACCACAAACATCAAGGAATGGAATGAAAGTATTTTTGAAGGAAAGAAACTTGCCCAGGTTGACTGACGAGCAGAAGAAAAGTCTTATACTACAATACTACAAGTTGATACGCTAAATTAACTATATATCAAATAACTATAACATAAATAAGTTTATCAAGCAATCCGTGTCACTCCAAATCATTAAATCCATCGAAATCTCCGTCCTCTGTGTCAATCTCTGTCCTCTGTGTTATAAACAACTCCTGACTCCGGAAGTCAGTGAATGGATTCAGACTCATTGTCAGTTGCGGCTCCAATTATTCCACAGGCCGAGTGCGACTTCATGTGGTTTGATAACATATGAAATAATATGTGAAGTGATCAACTATACTAGTAAATAAGTAATGTGTTGATGATCAAGTAATAATGTGTTAATAGTTTCACATATAAATCGCTCCTGATTATAAGTCGTACTCCCGGCCAAACTATAAAAAAGACTGCCATTTATATTCCGGAAAATAGTCCGGATATATAGTTATATAGGCCTGTGGAATAATTGGAACCGCAACTGACGACAAGTCTGACGTCAGTGCTGCATTTACTTCCCGAGTCAGCGGAGTTGTTTATGATTTAGAGTGACACAGATGGTTCGATAAACTTATTTATGTCCCTCTCTCTGTCTGTTTCCATCTCTCTCTCTCGCTCTCTGTCTCTCTCACGCTCTCTCAATGTACAGTATTATTACATCTTTAAATGGTAATTTTCTAATTGAAATTTCATCTTGATTTAACTGTTTACCGTTTTAATGTTAATACCATAATTATGATTTTCATCATTCTCTTCCATTTATACCAGCTGAATCTGTTGAGGGAAAAGCATCAAGATGAACTTGGTCGAATATCTGAAGACCTGGAGGATGAACTCGGAGCTCGTACCACTATGTACAAGAAACTAGCCGAATTACGAACTGAGGTAACCGAGGTATCTTTTTTCCCCAGTTGGTAAACACTGTTAGATGCACATGGTTTGGACATAGAAGGTACTAGATTGGGGAATATGGTATTCTTCCTTAGGTACTTTTCCAAGAATATACCAAGCCAATCAATGGTTGGCCAATATGTTAAACAACTGCCACGTTGGCCGGCAACTGGCACATTAGGACAGTTAGGGTGTATTCAGACCTGACTGTTTTGTCCGCTTTGAACGGACCAGGGTTCGATTGTAATGCTGGTCCGGACCTTTTGTGCAGGTGTGAATACACGCAAACAAATCCTGGTGCGAATTAAAGAAACGGACCGAGACCCACTTTTTCGAGTGGTCTCGGTTTGGTTCCAAGTGAACTCTGGTGCGGTTCGCTTCAGGTCTGAATACAAACAGCGTAGATCCGAACCAACAGCACAAATATGCAGAGCAGGAACGCAACGCGTAGGACTCAGCCAGTGGATGTTCTGAAGGACTAGGGGGATAATGATGATAATGATGATGATAGAACTTTATTTATCCCACAGCAGGGAAATTTACTTGTCACAGCAGCGTACAAGAGTGCAAGAATACAAGAGACAAGTGCTAAATAGGAAAATGGATAAATAACAGACAAGGACAAAGACAAGTGCCACTAGTAGCAGTAGAGACGAAACACAATTTTATCAGGCGCCACACATGTTGTAGAATCTGACAGCAGTGGGAATGAAGGACCTGCGGAATCTTTCCTTCCTACACTGCGGGTGTAATAGTCTGCTGCTAATGGAGCTGCTCAGGGACCGCACAATGTCATGGAGGGGGTGAGAGGTGTTGTCCATGATGGATTTCAGCTTAATCAACGTCCTTCTCTCACCCACAACCTCAATGGAGTTCAGGGGACAGCCCAGGACAGAGCTTGCTCTCCTGACCATCTAATTTAGTCTCCCCCTGTCCCGGCCCGTACTGCCCCCACCCCAGCAGACCACAGCGTAGAGGATTGCTGAGGCCACCACAGAGTCATAGAAGGTCCTGAGGAGAGCCCACACCGAAGGACCTCAGTCTGCTCAGGAGGTGGAGGCGACTCTGGCCCTTCTTGTACACGGCATGGGTGTGATCAGCCCAGTCCAGTTTGTTGTTAAGGCGAACACCCAGGAATTTGTAGTTCTCCACTACCTCATTGTCCGATCCCTGGATGTTCACCGGAGTGAAGTGGAGTGCTGTCCTCCCGAAGCTCACATTCATCTTCTTCGTCTTGCTGGTGTTCAGATGAAGCTGGTTGAGCTCACACTAGCCGACAAAGTCCTTGATGACCGTCCTGTATTCCAGATCGTTCCCCATCCGAAACATCAAAAGTCGAAAAGTCAAAGTCTGCTTTATTGTCAATTGCTTCACATGCCAAGAAACGAAGTAATCGAAATTACGTTCCCACTATCCCACGGTGACAAGACATAGTACACAATATACGTACATACAAGTAAACAACACAAAAAGTAAAAACAAGGAGGCACAAACAATGAATAAATAAATAAGAGCGATGAATAAATAATAAATAAATAACATAATAAATAAGATGAGCAAAAATGGAGCAAGTGTGCATACAGCAGACAGTCAGAATATAGCGCAAAAGTACAGGACGCTACGCAGAAGGGGGAAGAGAGTTCAGGATCCTAACAGCCTGGAGTATGAAGCTGTTGGTGAGTCTGGTGGTGCAGGAGCGCAGAATCCTGTACCTCTTCCCAGAGGGCAGAAGATCAAACAAAGAGTGAGCGGGGTGACTCACATCACTCACAATCGTGGTCGCCTTGCGGGTGAGATGGGAGGTGTAAATGTCCTTCAGGGAGGGGAGTGAAGCACCAATAATCTTACCAGCCGTGTTCACTATGCGCTGCAGGGCCTTCATGTCATATTCAGTGCAGCTACCACCCCAAACAGCGATACAACTGGAGAGGACACTCTCAATGGTGCCACGGTAGAATGTAGTCATGATGGCCGGAGGAGCACTTGTACGCCTGAGTTTCCGCAGGAAGTACAGGCGGCCCTGGGCCTTCATCGACAGTGATGCGGTGTTGGTGAACCAGGAGAGATCCTCACTGATGTGCACCCCCAGGGACCTGGTGCTGCTCACTCTCTCCACCACAGCACCATCGGTGGTTAGCGGCAGGTGTTGGGTGGGACCCTTCCGGAAGTCAACAACAATCTCCTTGGTCTTGCTGACGTTCAGCAGGAGGTTGTTGTCCCTGCACCACGTGGTCAGAAGGTCAACCTCCAAACTGTATTGAGTCTCGTCGCCCTTGGAGATGAGACCCACCAGAGTCGTGTCGTCAACTGAGGCCCAGCTTGGCGAGTTTGCAGATGAGCCGTTGTGGCACAATGGTGTTGAAGACAGAACTGAAGTCCACAAACAGCAATCTCACATGCGAGTCCCTTCTCTCCAGGTGGGTGAGGGGCGAGTGGCGGGCAGAGCAGATGGCATCCTCAGAGGACCGTTTGGCTCGGTACACACACTGGAAGGGGTCTATGGTGGGGGGGGGGGGGGAGAATGGATCTGATGTGCTCCATGACAAGCCGCTCAAAGCACTTCATGATGACGGGCCTCAGTGCCACGGAGCGGTAGTCATTGAAGCAGGACGGAGCAGGTTTCTTTGGCACAGGTACGATGGTGGCAGCCTTGAAAGACGAAGGGACGATGGCCTGCTGCAGGGAAATTTTAAAGATGTCCGTGAAGACACCCGTCAGCTCCCCACCGCAGTCCTTCAGCGCTCGACCTGGGATGTTGTCAGGGCCCGCCGCCTTACGGGTGTTGATAGCGCCAAGCGCCCTCCTCACGCTATCGGCAGAGAGGCACAGGGGCTGCTCGTGTGGAGGGGTCTTCAGCGGGCAAGTGCTGTTCTGAGCGTCGAAGCGAGCAAAGAAGCGGTTAAGATCGTTGAGCAGACGGATGTCCGAAATGTACAGGGTGAAAAGGAAAGGAGAGCTCACCGTACCCTGGGGGACACCTGTGCTGCAGCCCACCACGTCAAACTCACAGCGATGTAACCTCACATACTGCGGCTCGTTGGTCAGGAAGTCTGTTGTCCATGCAGCCAGGCGCTGGTCCACACCCGCCTTCTCCATCTTCACCATGAGCAGTGACGGCTGGACGGTGTTAAAAGCGCTGGAGAAATCGAAGAACATGATCCTCCCAGTGCTCCCGATGTCCTCCAGGTGATGCAGTGATCTCGACCGTAAATAAATCACGGCATTGTCCACCCCAACAACAGGCCGGTAAGCAAACTACAGGGGGTCCAGCTGCGCTCCCACCAGTGAATGCAGGTGACCCAGGATGATCCTCTCCATAGTCTTCATCAGGTGGGAAGTCAAGGCAATAGGTCTGAAGTGGTTAAGCTCCTTGGGGCGCGGCACCTTCAGTACAGGGACCACGCAGGAGGTCTTCAACAGTGCTGGAACTTTGTTCAGGCTCAGGTAGAACAGGTACATGACCACGCCACTCAGCTGGTCCGCACAGTCCCTGAGGAGTCTCGGACAGATGCCGTCTGGGGCCTTCCCTGCCTTGATCTTTCTGAGGTGACTCCTCACCTAAAGAACTGTAAACGAGAGGGGGGTGTTGGAAGACTGGGGTGGTGAAGTGCAGACTGAAAAGTGTCTTCGGGGGGGTGAGAGGGGGTAAGTGAGCTGGCGTGGGGGCTGGAGTGTTGAAGGTGGCAGGCTCAGGTGCGAAGGGGGGGAGCAGGCTGGGGAAGGAGAGGGGTGAAGGCGTGGGGGGAAGGCGGAATCAAATCTGTTGAAGAACAGATTGAGTTCATCCGCCCAGTCCTTGATCCCACCAGTTGGTTTCCGATTAACCCCTTTACCATGGCCTGAGATGGATTGCAGACCCCTCTAGATGTTCTTGCCGTTGTTAAGCTCCATTTGCTTCTCCAGCCTCCTCCCCGTAATTCTCCTCCCCCTTCCTGATCTTCAGCCGGAGTTCCTTCTGGACTCTACGCAGCTCCACCACATCCACCGAACTAAATGCTCTCTTCTTCTCATTAAGCAGAGCCTTTATCTCGGCACCCAGGGTTTGTTGTTGGGAAAACACCGGACCAACTTGGAGGGCACAGTGGTGTCCACACAGAAATTAATGTAGTCCGTAATGCAGTGAATCACGCTGTCAATGTCACTGCCATGGGGGCTACAGAGAGCTTCCCAGTCTGTATTCTCAAAGCAGTCTGTGAGCCTGGCAGGAGATTCCTCAGACCACAACATCACAGACCTCCTCTCAGGTGGACGCTGTTTCACCACCGGGGTGTAGTCTGCGACCAGATGGACGTGGTTGTGATCCAAGCGACCAAGTGTGTGTGTGTGTGTGGGGGGGGGTTAGGTGTATGCATCCTTGATATTAGCATACAACAGGTCCATAGTTCTATTGTTTCTGGTGTGGCAATTGACATATTGCATAAGGGTGGGGAGGGAAGAGGCCAGGGAAGCATGATTGAAGTCCCCGGAGATGAGGAGGAGGGACTGGGGATGCTGAGTTTGAAGCTAAGAAACGATAGTGTGGATCCGGTTCGTAGCGGTAGCAGCAACAGCCGAGGGAGGGATGTACATAGTTATAGCAATAACGTGAAAACTCCCTCGGGAGGTAGTATCGTCGCATGCTAACCACCAACAGCTTCAAGTCACTGGAGTAGAGCTGCTCCTTAACACTGAAGTGTCCGGGATGGCACCATCTATCGTTCACAAACACAGCGAGTCCCCCTCCTCTCCTCTTACCGCTCTCCGTAGCTCTCCTGTCAGCCCGCACCACTTACCGTTTTTTTCCGTGTATAGTGCGCATTATTTTACTAATTTATTGTCCTAAAATCTGGGGTGCGTATTATACATGGGTACAAAGAAAAAAAAATTTTTTTTTTTTTTTTTTAATTTTTTTTTTTTTTTTTTTTTTTTAAATAAAGTCATGGTACAACAAAACCAACAGCAGGACTGACCGACAAAGTCGTGGAACAAAAAGACAGGGTGACATTACCAAAGACAGGAACAGAATGACAGTAACACATGCAATGATCCAACGGTGAGCGAGGGGCAGACAGGACTTAAATACAAAACACGTTACATCGATTGAGGTGACACAGGAAGAGCGGGGTGACACGAACAGAAACTATGGCAACCTAGACACATAGCAAAACTGGGGACGAGACATGACAAATCTCCCCCGAAATAAAACTCACCTTTCTTCTTGTTTGTTGTCAATCGCGCATCGCATTCAGCCATCCTGCCCAACACACTTAGTAAAATTCATAATTGACGACACATCGTTTGATGCGATGGTGCAATCCTCGATGGTGTGTTATTGTCAAATATTGTTTGTTTTTTAATCTCCATCGCGGACCGGACGTCATACGGAGGCCGCCATTACAGATGCGCAGAACGGTTGCGCAAGACACGTCAGCTATATAAAGAGCGAGAGTTCAGTTCTCCACCTATTAGTTTCAATTCACAGTTTAATTAGCAGTTTCAATCAGCAAATAACAAAATGCGTATTACAGGTAATATTTTATTTCACAACACTTTGCCTTGTTCCTTTCGTCTCTGCTGTTCATTTCAAACACGCTCCATACGACCGCAATGCTCTTGTATCAGACGCTCGCTCGATCACCTGCTAGTTTGCCGAATCCGAAACATTTGTTGCGGCTCCGAGTCACGACGAGGGGCAAGTTTTGGTTTCCAAGGGTGTTTTTATTCCTCTTCAACGTCTCTCCCATACAGAGCCGCCGTGTGCGCACGGAGCGCGGTGGTGCGTTTAGGGGCAGTCGGAGAAATCAACGCCAACAAAAAAAATGACATCCAGCCTAGTTAAGACCATACCAAAGACTTTAAAAATGGGACCCATTGCCTCCCTGCGTGTGTGACGATCTTTGGGACTTAAAAAAAAAAAAAAAAAAAAAAAAAAATTAAAAAAAATTCATAAAAATTGGGTGCGTATTATACATGGGTACAAGCTTTTTTCCAGCATCAGCATGCCATTGTTAGGGGTGCGTACTATACATGGGGGCGCACTATACATGGAAAAAAACGGTAAAATCCATCCAGGGAGAAGTGTGAGTCGGGCGAGACATCATTCAGCCACCTCTCCATGAAGCACATGAGACTGCATTTGCGATATTCCCTCTGCATCCGGGCTAGCGCCGTGAGCTCTTCCATCTTGCTTTGAAGAGATCTCACGTTCCCCATGATGAAAGACGGCAAGCACGATTTAAACCGTCTCTTCCGCTGCCTGCACTTTACTCCCGCTCGGCATCTTCTTCTCCGTGGCTGTATCTCCTTGGGGGTCTCCGGCCGCTCCGCGCAAGGAAGGGGTGTGTCGCCCTAGGCTAACAGCTGATCGCGGGTGTAGACAATGGAGCCGAATATGGATGGATCACCCGACGCCGCACCAAAACGTTCCAAAAGCAGTAAGGAACAAACTACGAATGTTACAATGTGAACATCCATAGCCGCACACTAGCCTGATCAACTACGTGAGAAGGAGAAATCAACAAAAAACTCACTAGAAAACAGAAAAACACTAAAAGAAGGGAAGAAACGTCAGAGCTGCTGTAACAGGCTGCCACTCAAGCGGCACCATCAAAGGAAAAAAAAAAAAAGTGGTTACATTTGTGCATTTTCAGTCCAGGCAGCAAAGTTAAGAATTGTATTTATTTATCGTATTTTTCGGACTATAAGTCATTTTTTTTTCATAGTTTGGGTGACGGGGCGTCTTATACTCAGGAGCGACTTCTTTGTGTAATTATTCACAATTTTTTACTTGATCATTAACACATTACTTACTTACTAGTATAGTTGATCACTAGTTGATGTTATTTTTACCGTAATTTTCCATGTAAAATACACCCCCATGTATAATACGCACCCTAAAAATGGCATGTCGATCCTGGAAAAAAGCCTGTACCCATGTATAATACGCACCCAAACTTTGACTCTTAAGTCCGTAAACGTAAAATTATTTCAGAAAAAAGATCATCTTTGGGAACAACCGGATGTTATTCTGCCGGTCAGTATCATCACTGCGCATGCAGTAGCAAACTCGATAGCGAAGAAATATGTGAGACTCTCAACGGGATCGCCAATATTTGAGTGATGTTCCAGTTATTTATTATCTTTCTGTGTGTTCACAATTGTCATGGTGATGTTTCTGGTGATTTCTTAACTATCCTGGATGTATTTTTTTTGTTGGCATTGATTTCTCCGACTGCCCAGAAAGGCACCACCGCGATCAGTTAGGTTAAAATGAAAAGAGAGGAAAGTGACGTGCGGACATGTGAAAAAGGCGGCTCTGTATGGGAGAGAAGTTGAAGAGGAATAAAAACACCCTTGGAAACTAAAACTTGCCCCTCGTCGTGACTCGGAGCCGCAACAAATGTTTCGGATTTGTGTAGGGTACATTGTGACAGCAAACGAGCAGGTGATCGAGCAAGCGTCTGATACGAGAGCATTGTGTTCGTATTTGCGTTGTTTGAAGTGAACAGCAGTGAAGAAAGGAACACGGCAAAGTGTTGTGAAATAAAATATTACCTGTAATACGCATTTAGGTAGAGAACTGAACTCTCGCTCTTTATATAGCTGACGTGTCTTGCGCATTCGTTCTGCGCATACTGTCATGGCGGCCTCCGTATGATATCCGGTCTGCGATGGAGATCAAAAAACAAACAATATTGACAATAACACACCATCAAGGATTGCACCATCGCATCAAACGATTTGTTGTCAATTATGAGTTTTACTGACTAAGTGTGTTGGGCAGGATGGCTGAATGCGATGCACGATTGACAACAAACAAGAAGAAAGGTGATTTCAAGTTTTATTTCGAGGAAGATTTTCTTCAAAAATTGTTGTACCCATGTATAATGCGCACCCCAGATTTTAGGACAATAAATGAGTTAAATTTTGCGCATTATACATGGAAAAAGACGGTACTTTACAACGCATGAGGGTGCACTATGGCTGTGGAATAATTGGAGCCTCACTGACAATGACTTCCATTCACTGACTTCTGGAGTCAGGAGATTTAATGATTTGGAGTGACACAGATGGTTCGATAAACTTGTTATTTATGTTTTAGTTATTTGATATATATAGTTTATTTAGTGTAGCAACATCTATGTTGATAGACTTCAGTAGTTTCCGATTGTCTTGCAAGGTTGTAAAGGAGGGGAACGGGAAGAGCGATCCAGGGCCCTTGCTTGGAGTATATACATATGTTGAGCTCTTGTTTTGTAGAATGAAGAGCCGGTTACCAAACCCACGTCTTGCCTGGTACTTTGGTAACACTACAATATAGTTAGATACGTAGATCTGTGGAATAATTGGAGCCGCAACTGACGACAAGTCTGACGTCAGCAGCGCATGGAGTTCCCGAGTCAACAGCTGTTTTTTTTTTTTTTTTTAAGTGACACAGAGGACGAAGATTTTGATGGATCTAATGATTTGGAGTGACACGGATGGTTTGATAAAATTGTTGTTTATATTATAGTTTGATATATAGTTTATATATAGTTATATGGGCCAGTGGAATAAGTTGAATTGCAACTGACGTCAGCGGCGCACCGCACACACTCCTGGGGTTAGAAGCGCCAGTGTTTGCACAAAGGATTCCAATGGATTTATTGATTTGGAGTTACACGGATGGTTCGATAAAATTGTTGTTTATATTATTGTTACTTGATATATAGTTTATATCTCGTTATATGGGCCTGTGGAATAATTTGAACTGCAACTGATGACGAGTCCGACGTCAGCGGCGTGCTGCACACGCGCTGTGTTTACACAAAGGATGAAGAATTCGATGGATTTAATGATTTGGAGTGACACAGATGGTTTGATAAACGTGTTCTTTATGTTAGTTATTTTAAAGACTGTTAATGTTAATGTAACGTTAGCATACCGTATCGTTTAGCCTGTTGTTGCTGGGTCATGTTAGAGTGATGCTCATTCTAACTTATTTTGCAAGAACCACACGGGAGACAGTATGCCCTTTAAGCACTTGCAAGTGGAGAGGTCATTCGTTGCTGTGCATACAGCGATGATCGAACCAAGTCTGACTCAGGCCTCTTGCAAGAGCATATTTATTGAGAGAAACAGGGTGGGGGTGAGAGTGGACAGGATGGGGGTAAACCCCTGGCCTCTGCTCAAATCATAGCAGGGGGTGTTTTACAATGTCGTGTAAACAGAACAACTTTGATTGCTTCCTCTGCAGCTGGTCAATCAGTTCAAAGGATCTCAGCACTTTGTTATACTACTTTGTTAAGACAAGACACGTTTGGTTGATTATTGCAGGTTACATTCCGACATAAGCATAGGATCAAACTAATCTATCAACCCTAACAGTTCATGTCTGTTCTTGGTGTTGGATTTTGTCAAATAAATTTCCCCCAAAATGCGACTTACGTAAACTCCGGTGCGACTTATACCGTTTTTTTCCGTGTATAGTGCGCCCCCATGTATAGTACGCACCCCTAAAAATGGCATGCTGATGCTGGAAAAAAGCTTGTACCCATGTATAATACGCACCCAATTATTATGATTTTTTTTAAATTTTATTTTTATTTTATTTATTTTTTTTTTAAGTCCCAATGATCGTCACACACGCAGGGAGGCAATGGGTCCCATTTTTATAGTCTTTGGTATGGTCTTAACTAGGCTGGATGTAATTTTTTTTGTTGGCGTTGATTTCTCCGACTGGCCGTAAACGCACCACCGCGCACGGGAAAGAGGCGGCTCTGTATGGGAGAGACGTTGACGAGGAATAAAAACACCCTTGGAAACCAAAACTTGCCCCTCGTCGTGACTCGGAGCCCCAACAAATGTTTCGGATTTGTGTAGGGTACATTGTGACAGACAGCAAACTAGCAGGTGCGAGCGTCTGATACAAGAGCATTGCGGTCGTATGGAGCGTGTTTGAAGTGAACAGCAGAGACGAAAGGAACAAGGCAAAGTGTTGTGAAATAAAATATTACCTGTAATACGCATTTTGTTATTTGCTGATTGAAACTGCTAATTAAACTGTGAATTGAAACTAATAGGTGGAGAACTGAACTCTCGCTCTTTATATAGCTGACGTGTCTTGCGCAACCGTTCTGCGCATCTGTAATGGCGGCCTCCGTATGACGTCCGGTCCGCGATGGAGATTAAAAAACAAACAATATTTGACAATAACACACATCAAGGATTGCACCATCGCATCAAACGATGTGTCGTCAATTATGAATTTTACTAAGTGTGTTGGGCAGGATGGCTGAATGCGATGCGCGATTGACAACAAACAAGAAGAAAGGTGAGTTTTATTTCGGGGGAGATTTGTTATGTCTCGTCCCCAGTTTTGCTATGTGTCTAGGTTGCCATAGTTTCTGTTCGCGTCGCCCCTCTCTTCCTGTGTCACCTCAATCGATGTAACGTGTTTTGTATTTAAGTCCTGTCTGCCCCTCGCTCACCGTTGGATCATTGCATGTGTTACTGTCATTCTGTTCCTGTCTTTGGTAATGTCACCCTGTCTTTTTGTTCCACGACTTTGTCGGTCAGTCCTGTTGTTGGTTTTGTTGTACCATGACTTTCTTTAAAAAAAAAAAAAAAAAAAATAAAAAAAAAAACAAATTAAATTTTTTTTTCTTTGTACCCATGTATAATACGCACCCCAGATTTTAGGACAGTAAATTAGTTAAATTTTGCGCACTATACACGGAAAAAAACGGTATATGTTTTTTTCCCCTTTATGGTGCATTTTATGTCTAATGCGACTTGTACTCCGGAGCGGGTTTTAGTCCGAAAAATACAGTCTTTTTCAAGATGACGGCGAGGCAGCGCAGTTATGAATTTCATTTATTCATATTTCAAGATAAATGCGCACATGTAGTTCTCCAGTTTGATATTATTTTTCTTGCTTTTCTATTGCGATTGCCAAAATCTTGCACCGCAGAACAACTGTATAGCCAGGACGGAAATTAAAATAGAATTAAGAAAGGCAATCATACATAGCCAGCAGGACCACTGTAATGCGCACACCGTATACAAATAGATGAAACAAAATATAGGACACATCCATCCTATCATGGATATTATAGAATCATCGATAGTCAGAAGTTTAATACAATAACAGAAAGTGTCAAATCAAATTTTATGACAGTAAAATTCACCAGTTGTTCATCAGTCGTTACAACAGATGACATCATCCGATTTTCAGTTTACAGCAAACAAATCAGGCACCATAGTGCTCACTGCAGTCGGTAGGGAAAACATTTTAAAAGTATGCAGTTTCTGTGGTAGAATTAAACGCAAAGTGGTCATGCTGAGAATTATGGGTGCATAATAGTCAATATAGTCAATTGGTGAAAACTAAAAATGGGTGGGGGGTGTACTCACAGCCCTAACTCATACCAGGAGAGGAGAGAGATCATGAAGAAGAATCTCAGCTTCTTCAGGACATCTGACAAACTTCGATTTCCCTTCCACCATCACACTCAGTGTACAGGGATACATGAGAGTATCTGAAGTCGGCAGCAAGGAGCTTCTTTTTAACGGTATCAAATTGAACCGTTTTTGAAAGAGCGCAAATCAGGGAATACGTAGACCCGAGCCCCTGTATAGATAAGATCTCCTCTCTCCCTGACCAGCTGCAGAATCTTCATCTTATCTTGGTAGTGAAGGAACTTTACCAGGATGGTACGACATGTAACGATATTGCAATAGATCAGGAAAACTGCTAACTCAAAACAGCAATATGGCTGTTATTGGAAGTCCAATCATATAGATCCTAAAACACAAAGAAAAGGAATGCGACAGTGAGCGCCCGGCGCGCTGCGGTTGCGCAATCGGACCAAATTAAGCTCCCTGCGCACTGAGGTCCATTTAAATTTTGGAATGTACATCAGGACTTTAAAAATATTATCTAAATTTCAGCGATGGCTCTGTCACAATAATGCGACCAGCGCGGTGCAGTTGCGCGGTTAGCGGTGCGCTACTGTTGCGCGTTCGGCGGTGCGCTGCAGTTGTGCGATCGGACAAAAATGCGCAAATGAAAAAATGCTTATAAAAAGTGGTTTTTTTTTTGTTTTGGAATGGGTAAAATTTTTTTCCATTGTTTGTAATGGGAAAAATACATTCGGAATTCGACCGATTCACTTCTCGAACTGCCTTCTGGAACGGATTGTGGTCGAAAACCGAGGTTTGACTCTACTGTCAAGATGAAGAAAGTGTCCGATCAGGACTTTATATTGTGGGACTCCGGACTCAGCTAATTTGTACCATCTGCCCAGTCGGGAACCCAGCTTTGGCAGTTATTGAGGCAAAAACGTAGGCATGGGAGGGGTTCTGTGACGTTATGGAAAACGACTTCCGGACGCTTCGAGAAAATGTGAAAATAAAAGAATATACAGAAAATAAATAAAGGGCCTGTAAATCATGCAATTGTAATTTAGTGTTAGTGTTTAGCTTATAAGTGTCTTGAATTGTCATGTTCAAGATTTATAATATAACAACTTGAGCGACAACCTTTGTGTCATGCGGTCATATGTGGGCACAGAGGACGAGAATGTACCAGGCATGGGCAATTATCAATTTCAGCATTTTGTTACAGGTATGACGATGGCGCCGCCCTGTGTGCAGCCTGTAGCAACAGCTCTCCCCTCTTTCCCCCCTTTTTCACTTTTATTTATTATTTCTAGTTTTCTTTCTAAGTTTTTCTCTCTACTAGGGGGAACCTTGTGCGAGCCTGCACATGTTAAACCTAGTTCGGGAGCTTTTTTGGCCGTAGTCCTTCTTTTTTCGTTACTTTTTCAACCGGCACGTGGTGGTGCATTCAGTGGAGTCGCCGCGAGTCTCATTGTTTACAGCCGAGACCAGCTGCTTGCCGCACGACCCGGATCCTTCTACTTCGCCACGAAACCTAAGGTTCCGGAGGAACTAAGAAGACGGAGGAGAGGCTGTAGAGGATCGGGAAAGAGGAAAAAGCAGCCGTGTTTACCGTCCGTTGTAACGGGAAATGTCCGCTCGCTACACGGGAAGATGGATGAGCTCGCGGCCCTGACACGATTCAACGGACTTTACAGGGACGCGAGTCTGCTGTGTTTTTCTGAATCGTGGCTGACTGACACCATCCCGGACTCCGCTGTTTCTCTACCCGGGTTTAGACTGGAGAGAGCGGATAGGAGTGCAGCTCAGAGCGGTAAGACGAGAGGCGGTGGAATCGCGGTTTACATAAATGAAGCGTGGTGCAAGCAGTCCCATGTTTACGTCAGAGAGAAACACTGCTCCGAGGACATCGAGTTTCTGACTATAAGCATGAGACCTTACTACCTCCCGAGGGAATTTGGACATATTATTCTGGTGTGTGTCTACATTCCCCCGTCTGCAAATGCGGCGCGCGCGCGTGACGTCATTCACAGCGCCGTGTGCAAGCTGCAGACAGACCATCCACGGGCCTTCATTGCAATTACCGGTGATTTCAATCATGCCTCTCTGTCTTCCACGCTGCCCACCTTCACTCAGTACGTAAACTGTGCTACCAGGGACAATAAGATACTGGACCACTTCTATTGCAATGCTGAGGGAGCATTCACAGCCTCTGCCCTCCCCCCACTGGGCCGTTCAGACCACAACCTGGTACTACTCACCTCCCAATACTCACCCAAGGTGAGAAGAGACCCCCCCGCAGGTAAAGGAAGTGAGGGTTTGGAGCGAGGAAGCCATCGAGCATCTGAGAAGCTGCCTTCAGTCTACCGACTGGGAAGTTTTCTACAGTGATCATGGCGAGGACATCGACGCCCTCACTGACTGCATCACGGACTATATTAACTTCTGCGTTGAGAGCACAATACCTTCTAAGAGGGTGCGTTGCTACTCAAATAACCACCCCTGGATGACCCCGCATCTGAAAGCCCTTATCAACAAGAAGTGGTGGGCTTTTAGACGCGGGGACAGAGAGGAGCAGAAGAGGCTGCAGCATCTGCTCCAGAGGACGATCCGCGAAGCAAAGCGGGACTTCGCTAGGAAGGTGGAGGAGGAACTCGCACAGAGGAACGTGCGGGATGTGTGGCGTGGCCTGAGGACTATGTCTGGTTCTGGACGGAGAGCGTGTGGCAGCATTAACGGGGATCAACGCTGGGCGGATGAGCTTAACCAGCACTTCAACCGTTTTGGCCTGTCCCCACTCCCTCTCACCCCCCTGCCCGCTGCCCCCCCAGCCTCCCATTGCCTGGATACCTGGATCCACCCCCCCGCCTGCCTCATGGACAATCAACCCACTCCCCCCTGCTTCATGGCCACTTAACACCCTCCCGCCCACCACATGGACAATCACTCATCTCCCCCAATGACTCACCACGGCCTTCAACCTCATCTCAGCCCCCTCCCCTCTCCTTCACTCCTGCTCAGGTGAGGAGAGAGCTGGGGAGGCTGAAACAGAGAAAGGCCCCGGGTCCGGATGGCATCTCCCCCAGGCTGCTACGGACATGTGCTGATGATCTCTGCCATGTTCTATGCCACCTCCTCAACCTGAGCCTCAGCCTGGCGAAGGTGCCTAGCGCATGGAAGACATCCTCCATCGTCCCAGTTCCCAAAACACCGCACGCCAAGGAACCGGCCCACTTCAGACCCGTCGCCCTCACTTCCCACATCATGAAGGTGATGGAACGCCTGGTCCTCAGCCACCTCCGCTCCGTGGTGAGCCCCACTCTGGATCCGCTGCAGTTTGCCTACAAGATCGGCATTGGGGTGGAAGACGCCGTCATCTACCTGCTGCAGCGGACGCTCACCCACCTGGAGTCCGCCGGCAGCGCTGTGAGGGTCATGTTCTTTGACTTCTCCAGTGCCTTCAACACCATCTCGCCGGCCCTGCTACGAGTGAAGCTGCTAGACACTGGAGTGGACCATCACCTCACTGACTGGACCATTGACTACCTCACTAACCGGCCCCAGTACGTGCAACTGCATGGCTGCCGATCAGAGGTGGTAGTCTGCAGCACTGGAGCACCTCAGGGCACAGTCCTGTCCCCATTTCTTTTCACTCTGTACACCTCGGACTTCACGCATAACACTGACATCTGTCATCTCCAGAAGTTCTCCGATGACTCAACTATAGTTGGCTGTATGTCTAAGGGGGGCGAGCTGGAGTACCTGTCGGCCATCAGCGCCTTTGTGGACTGGTGTGAGCACAATCACCTATGCTTGAACACCAGTAAGACGAAGGAGCTGGTGATTGACTTTAGGAGAGGAGCACCTCCCCACTCACCGGTGAACATCCAGGGTCAGGACATTGAGGTCGTGGACAGTTTCAGGTACCTGGGTGTTCACCTCAACAATAAACTGAACTGGACGGATCACATGAACGCCGTCTACAAGAAGGGACAGAGCCGCCTCCATCTCCTGAGGAGACTCAGCTCCTTTGGAGTGAGCAGGCCTCTGCTAAAAACCTTCTATGACTCAGTGGTAGCCTCTGCTATCCTCTACGCTGTGGTCTGTTGGGCTCCGAGCAGCACAGAGAGGGATAGGAAGAGGCTCAACAAACTGGTTAAGAGGGCCAGCTCTGTGGTGGGCTGCCCTCTAGACACTGTTGAGGAGGTGGGCGAGAGGAGGGTGCTAGCCAGGCTAGCATCCATCAGGAACAACCCCTCTCACCCACTGCATCTGACCTTGGAGAACTTGAGCAGCTCCTTCAGTCAGAGACTCAGACTCCCCCCGTGTAAGAAGGAACGCTACCGCAGCTCCTTCATCCCCACCGCAATCAGGCTGTACAATGACAACCTGTAAACACATCCTTCTGTGCAATACTTTCCCCATAACGTGCAATTCTTCCAATGTGCAATATCCTCTGCCACACAATGCCTAGATCTATTTCACTTCCATAACCCGTGCACTATTTCTTTTATTTCTTTTATTAGCATTACTAAACTCATACACTTCATACACTTTACGACACTTTACCACTACTTTTTTATCTTCTTCTTTTTGTAAATATTCATAGCTTATATTTTTAGTTTTACTACAATTGTTGTTATTTTTCCATATTTTTTTCTTTTTATATTGTATTCTATTTTTTATGCCGGAGGACTACGGTCCAGAAGTCTCTTTTTGCACCTTTATCCCCCTACTTGTACCTTCCTGTAAATCGGGCTGTTACATGCAGTTTCTCACACGTGAGATTAATAAAGTTCCTCTTATCTTATCTTATCTTAGTACAATCCACATTAAATCTTACCTCGTATGGAGTTGATCTCAAATGACGTCACGTTCGCTCATAAATATTCAGCGGATGCATTATGTCCGACTGACCGTGCAACTACAGCTGCACGCATCATTTTGGATTAGGACGACGTATCAGGGGAGAAATTGTATTGACACGGTTTTATTGCCAAACATAGTCTGGAACAACTCAAATGTCGGCTGACATGCAGAGGCCTCAAAGTCAGCGGGAAGAAAGCCGTTTTGGTTTTGCTATAGCTCTCTCACTCCGGTAAGGTCCTGCTAGGTAACTTCGTGTTGCTGACTTTCCTGAAAATTAATCGACAAACATAGTGTGGCACAACTTAAACGTTGCCTGACATGCAGAGACCTTAAAAACAGCGTAAAGAAAGCCGTTTTAGTCAATAGGTAAGCGTTATTGTCTGATATCTCTCTCACTCAGGTGAGGTCCTGCAAGCTAACCAAGCTAACCTCGTGTTGCTAACTTTCATGAAAATTAATCAACATAGTGTGGAACAACTTAAACGTTGGCTGATTTCCACCGAAAAAATGCAGAGAGCATATACGTATGTGTGTTTGGTGACATTATTTACTGTAAATCCCTGCCGTTTACAAGCTTCTACCCAGCAAAAGCATTTCTCACGGCTCATCCACGGCTTTAGAAAAGATACGAAGAAAACTCCCCTCATATGATCCCGGTCAGCATATCGCGAGTCACTACGGCAGACACCAAAGCAGCAGTGTTTGGTTGTAGCCATGATAGGTTAATGTTCACTCTGATAAAAAAAATAGCGAATTGGTCTTTTGCGCTCCAGCTGTTCACTACCTGTTCGGCTCTTGTGTTTGTTTGACCATGGCGCATGCGCAGTTCACTGTTCGCTGTTCTAAAAATAGTAACTTTGGGGTAATTGTGACAAGCCCCATAAAATGTGCGCTGCAAACATGAGCATTGTTGATGATACTTGCAGTCCAATCCTTTCACCTGAAGAGAGAGCAACATATTCTGTTAGGTTAGACAAACTCATATACCGTAATTTTCGGACTAAAAGTCGCTCCGGAATATAGGTCGCATTAGCCATAAAATGCACAATAACGTGAAAAAAACATTTATAAGTCGCTCCGGAGCATAAGTCGCATTTTGGGGTGAAATTTATTCGACAAAATCCAACAGCAAGAACAGACATGAACGAGCAACAACAGACTAAACGATAGGTATGCTAACGTGACATAAACACAAATGAAGAGCTAAGAATGGGCCTGACGTAACATTCAGAGTTATTGAAAAAATTTATTACATAAATAACACGTTTATAAAACCATCTGTGTCACTCCAATTCATTAAATCCATTGATCGTCCTTTGTCAACAATGGGTGCACTTCAAAATATTCCACAGGCCCATATAACGATATATAAATTAGGTATCAAATAACTATTATTTAAGAAATAATATTAACAAACCATCTGTGCACTCTAAATCATTAAATCCATAGATCCAATTCCTCGTCCTTTGTCAACAACGCCGCGCGTGCGCCCTGACGTCAGCCTCGTCGTTATTCCACGGATCTAGTATATGTATAACTATATTGTAGCGTTAACAAAGTACAAGGAAAGACGTGGGTTTGGTAAACGGCTCTTTATTTAACAAAACAAATTTCCAGGCGTGTGGCGGCATGGACTTCCAGCCACGGAGGTGGAAGAGAGATCCATAGAATAGGACCGGGCGTGCGTAAAAACCATGACCGAGCCCCATCCACCGTCCCCGAACACCCACCCGGCCGAGCACCGGCCCCCGACTTCTATCCACGGAGGTGAAAGAGAGCTCCGTAGAGTAGGACCGGGCGTGCGTAAAAGCCATAATAGTTTTCCAAACCTTCTGTGTCACTCCAAATCCTTAAATTCTTCAAACTCTTCGTCCTCCGTGTCACTTAAAAACAAAGCCGCTAATGATGCCGGTAGTACGTGGGGCCCTTCGTCATCTCGAGATTAATCTTTGTCCTTTTTGTAAACAACCGCCGCACCGCGCCGCGCTGCTGACGTCACTTGAAATTCAAATTACAGTAATAGTCAAAGTCAAAGTCTGCTTTATTGTCAACGTCTTCACATGCCGAGACATACAAAGAGATTACGTTTTCTCTATCCCACGGTGACAAGACATATTACACGATAGACATACAAGTAAACGACGCAAAATAAAAAAACAAGAAGGCACAAACAATAAATAATAAGAGTAATAATAAATAATAAATAAACAGATAACACAACAAATAAGAGCCAGTGTGCATACAGACAGTAAAAGTACAGGACGCTACGCAGAACGGGGGAGCGAGTTCAGGATCCTAACAGCCTGGAGTATGAAGCTGTTTGAGAGTCTGGTGGTGCGGGAGCGCAGGCTTCTGTACCTCTTCCCAGAGGGCAGAAGCTCGAACAAAGAGTGAGCGGGGTGACTCACATCACTCACAATCGTGGTCGCCTTGCGGGTGAGATGGGAGGTGTAAATGTCCTTCAAGGAGGGGAGCGAAGCACCAGCAATCTTACCAGCCGTGTTCACTATGCGCTGCAGGGCCTTCAAGTTGTAGTCAGTGCAGCCGCCACCCCAAACAGCAATACAGCTGGAGAGGACGCTCTCAATGGTGCCGCGGTAAAATGTAGTCATGACGGCCGGAGGAGCGCTCGCTCGCCTGAGTTTCCGCAGGAAGTACAGGCGGCGCTGGGCTTTCTTTGCCAGTGATGCGGTGTTGGTGGACCAGGAGAGATCCTCACTGATGTGCACCCCCAGGAACTTGGCGCTGCTCACTCTCTCCACCACAGCACCATCGATGGTCAGCGGCAGGTGTTGGGTGTGATCCTTCCGGAAGTCCACAACAATCTCCTTGGTCTTGTCAACGTTCAGCAGGAGGTTGTTGTCCCTGCACCACGTGGTCAGAAGGTCAACCTCCAGCCTGTATTGAGTCTCGTCTCCCTTGGTGATGAGACCCACCAGAGTCGTGTCGTCAGCAAACTTCACTACGTATACGGTTGTCGCTGTAGGTTGCAGTGCAGTCATGCGTCAGGAAGGTGAAGAGCACGCAGCCTTGGGGGGCCCCCGTGCTCAGCGTGATGCTGGCGGAGATTTTGTCGCCAACACGTACTACCTGTGGCCTCTGACAGAGGAAGTCCAGTAGCCAGTTGCAGAGGTAGGTACTGAGGCCCAGCGCGTCAAGTTTGCTGATGAGGCGTTGTGGCACAATGGTGTTGAAGGCAGAACTGAAGTCCACAAACAGCAATCTCACATACGAGTCCCTTCTCCTCAGGTGGGTGAGGGCCGAGTGGAGGGCAGAGCAGATGGCATCCTCAGAGGACTGTTTGGCTCGGTACGCAAACTGGAAGGGGTTAATGGTGGGGGGAAGAACGGATCAGATGTGCTCCATGACAAGCCGCTCAAAGCACTTCATGATGATGGGCGTAAGTCATTGAAGCAGGACGGAGCGGGTTTCTTCGGCACAGGTACGATGGTGGCAGCTTTGAAACACGACGGGACGATGGCCTGCTGCAGGGAAGTGTTAAAGATGTCTGTGAAGACATCCGTCAGCTCACCAGCGCAGTCCTTCAGCGCTCGACCCGGGATGTTGTCAGGGCCCGCCGCCTTACGGATGTTGATAGCGGCAAGCGCCCTCCTCACGCTGTCGGCGGAGAGGCACAGGGGCAGCTCGTGTGAAGGGGGAGTGGCCTTCAGCGGGCAAGTGCTGTTCTGAGCGTCGAAGCGAGCAAAGAAGCGGTTGAGGTCATTGAGCAGACGGACGTCGCCTTCACAGCTCTGCGGCGCGGGCTTGTAATCCGTGATGGTCTGAATGCCCTGCCAAAGGCTCCGTGCGGGCCTGCTGTCCTTGAAGTGGGCGGTAATTTTGCACGAGAACGCCCTCTTTGCATCTTTGATGCCCCGGGACAGGTCAGCCCTCGCAGTCCTCAAGCCAGCCTCATCCCCCGCTCTAAAGGCTTTGTCCCTGGCCCTCAGCAGCCTGAAGACAGCACCTGTCAGCCATGGCTTCCGGTTAGCCCGAGTGACGATGGATTTTGAGAGAGTCACATCATCAATGCACTTCCTGATGTAGGAGGAAACAGAGTCAGTATACTCCTCAAAGTCTGTCCGATCGTCGCAAGTGGCACCCCTCCTAAACATGTCCCAGTCAGTAGAGCCAAAGCAGTCACGCAGTGCATCAGAGGTACGCTCAGGCCACACCCGTACCTGTTTGCGAACTGGCCTGGACGCTCTCACCATTTGTCTGTATGCGGGCAAAAGCATAACAGTGATATGGTCAGAAATTCCAAGATGGGGGAGGGGGGCGGGTTTGAAAGCTCCTTTATGCGAAGAGTAGACCAGGTCCAGGAAGCTGTCGCCACGCGTAGGAAAATTAACATGCTGGTGAAGCCTCGGAAAAACAGACTTCAGGTTAGCATGATTAAAATCCCCAGCGAAGATGGTGAAACCGTCAGGGTGCGCTGTCTCTTGTTCACTGACAGCCTGGTACAGTTCACTAAGAGCCGCGATCCTGTCGCCTTCGATGTTGGAAGGCGGGATGTAAACCGCGACTAGCAGAATCGCGGTAAATTCCCTTGGCAGGTAAAAAGGATGGCACTTAATGATCACGAACTCCGCCAGTGGCGAGCAGTGCTTGCATGCCACTACAGAGTCCCGGCACCATTCGTCACGGATGTAGACGCATATTCCACCTCCACAAGATTTCCCCCCTTGTACAATGGCCCGGTCCGCCCGATAGCACGCTAGCCGCTCCAGATGTACGGCAGAGTCCGGAATGTTGACAGTCAACCGAGTCTCAGTGAACACGAGCACACAGCAGTCCCGCACTGTCCGGTTTGTAGATCGCAGCAAGCGAATGTAACCCATTTTGTTGTCCAGCGATCGAACATTCGCCAGAAGAATGGAAGGCACGGCCGGGCGAGCAGGGTTGGCCGCCGGGCGAGCAGGGTTGGCCGCCAGCCTGGCTCGGACGCCCCCGCGTTTGCCCCTCTTCAGCCTCCTCGCACACCGCTTTCGACGCTTCCCAACCGGGGGAGGAATAGCAGACGAGCCTGGCGACGCTTCAGGACGTAGCAGTCCGAGCTCCTTTAATTTTCCCGCATCAAAGTCCAGAACTCGACAAAACTCGCTTCGGCCGATGTCAAGCAGAACCTGCCTGCCGTACTTGTAGCACGACTCAGTACGACGAGACGAACAAAAAAAACTGCCGGACAAACACTCATTAGACGGACAAAACACCGTTTGGGCGGGACAAAGAGAGGTCGCTGCGTATGCACGCGCCGCCATCTTGAAAACCTTGAATACCTTGCTACATCGCGGTTCGTTTATCGCGGTTTCACTTATATATATATATTTTTATTTTTGAAAAAAAAAACACATAAGTCGCTCCTTATTATAAGTCGCCCCCCCACCCAAACTATGAAAAAAAACGCGATTTATCGTCCGAAAATTACGGTACTTGTTCATGTTCAAATGTGTAAATCCTCTTATTATTTTATATAAACATGACTGCTCAATCAAGAGCACGGTTACAGCACACAACTGTGTAGCCCTCCAATACACAAAGGCACAGATGGCTGACACAACACATATACACACACAGGGCGGTAACTCTCCAATACACATTGTCATAATAATAAAAGAGTTCTAAAAACATATTTACAGTATGTACACTTGTACCTTGTTATAAAAAACAAACTATAATAATAAAAGTTGTTCTAAAAACATATTTACAGTATGTGTTAAGAATTTTCCATGTTATTTATGTTATTCAGCCGTGCTTTGATTTGAGGTACGGTGATTTATTTTGAAAGCCGTTTTCAGGCGATACCACTTCCTGTTTTACGTTCGTATACATATGTCGGTTACAGTGGTACAGGAGTCATTGACGATGTAAGTGGGTCTCCTAGCAAGAGAAATGAACGATCACGTGTCTAACCTTAAGGACAATGTAGTATTGCTCCGAATTATTGTTTCAATTCCTTTAGAGGTCCGTTTTAGCGCGTTAGCACGATCGCGAATTAGCATCTTTCTGCTAACTCAGCCTGCCCAGTACTTCTTGTTAACATGTTACACGCACACATGTATAATATTTATACTTTCAATATTTATACATTTTCTGTATGTTATTTATACTATGAATGTATTATTTACACGTTTGAAACAATTATTTATTGCTCTAATAATAAAATATGCACTTCAATGGTTTCATATACATTTATTGACACACAAGAAATGTACAGATGAAAAAAAAGAAAAAAAAACTACCAATGAGAGGGTGACCGTACTTCGGAGATTTCACTTATCGCGGGTGGTTTTTGGAACCAATAATCCGCGATAAACGAAGGATTACTCTGTGTGTGTGTGTGTGTGTGTGCGTGTGTGTGCGTGTGTGTGTGTGTGTGTGTGTGTGTATATATATATATATATATATGTGTTATTTAAATAATTTTAAATAAGTAAAATATATGTGGCTGTCAGATGGAGAGGTTGCAGTTGGAGAATGCAGCAGAATGGGGTCGTAGAGAACGTTTGGAGACAGAGAAACTGGCCCTGGAGAGGGACAACAAGAAGCTCAAGGCTCAAACTGAAGACTTGGAAGAACAAATTGCGAAGAAACGCCACCAGGCTGCAACAGCGATCGACACCGACATCAAGGGCATCCAGACTGACTTGTTTGAGAAAAACAAGGTAAACAATGGAAGTATACACATTTCTTAATAATGTATGATTATGATCAGTATTGGGACAAACGACTTTAGAAGTAACGGTAGTGATCGGAGAATTGCATTGACATCTCATTCGGAATATTGTCTCACAAGTGTCTGAGGCCTTGGAAAAACGCTGACCTCTTGTGGACAAGTTTTACTATTGCAAATGAGTACACAACCCATGATTTTGGAACCGAAAACAATATTTGCCATAAAAAATTAAACAAATTTCAAAAGTTGCCAAAATCACCACTAACGCCACACAATACTCCTCTCAACCCAATAAATATTGCTGCATCTTTTTTACTGTAGCGGGTAGTAAGGGGCGTGCCTCTGAGCAATGCGTACGTGACTGAGTTCAAGTGTAGGAGGTGGCAGCCGGCCACGTGCACCAACCAGTGCAGAAGGAGTTGGTACACGTGACAATATCACATGTTTTTTCTTTTATTTACTGTAAAGGTACAATACATGCACAAAACATTGTGGGAATGGTTATTAGGGGAATGGGAAAGATTTATGTAGCATAAAGTATTGGGGGGGGGTTAAAAAGCTTTAATATTCTGTACTGGACCACAATGCAACAGGAGATTGCGTGATGTCCTCCGAGTTAGTGTACAGTAGTAATTCTGAAGGTGGACACTTTGCATTGCTTGGCAAGGAAAAACACTCTTCTAATTGACTTGCAATGCATCAATGAAATTTCAATACAATAGTGTTTAAATTTCTAAATAATACGTACATATACTGTTTCGTTTTTCGTGGGTTGTTGTGGGACGCATCTCCTGCGATAAACGAGAGATCGCTGTACACTTACATTTTCATTAATTTATATATTTTTTAGAATATTATTACCTTTTCACAAACACCTTATGATGATGGACTTACCGTTTTTTTATCGTTTATTTATTGTCCTAAAATCTGGGGTGCGCATTATACATGGGTCCAATTTTTTTATTTTTATTTTTATTTTTTATTTATTTATTTATTTTTTTTTTTAAGAAAATCATGGTAGAACAATTTTTGAAGAAAATCTTGTCACGGATGGATTGTGGAAAGGAGCGGTGCAAAATTTGGGTGCGTATAGGTACAGGCTTTTTTCGACATGCCATTTTTAGGGTGCGTATTATACATGTGGGCGCATTATATATGGGAAAAAACGGTAGTTTTCCCTTTCACAAACCCCTTATGATGATAAATGGACTTACCGTTTTTTTCCGTGTATAATGCGCGAAATTTAACTAGTTTATTGTCCTAAAATCTGGGGTGCGCATTATACATGGGTACAACAATTTTTGAAGAAAATCTTCCTCGAAATAAAACTTTTTTTTTTAATTTTTTTTTTTTTAAATTTTTTTTTTAAGAAAATCATGGTACAACAAAACCAACAACAGGACTGACCGACAAAGACGTGGAACAAAAAGACAGGGTGACATTACCAAAGACAGGAACAGAAACCAAACAGACATCATGACAGTAACACATGCAATGATCCGACGGTGAGCGAGGGGCAGACAGGACTTAAATACAAAACACGTTACATTGATTGAGGTGACACAGGAAGGGAGGGGCGACGCGAACAGAAACTATGGCAACCTAGACACATAGCAAAACTGGGGACGAGACATGACAAATCTCCCTCGAAATAAAACTTGAAATCAACTTTCTTCTTGTTTGTTGTCAATCGCGCATCGCATTCAGCCATCCTGCCCAACACACTTAGTCAGTAAAATTCATAATTGACGACACATGGTTTGATGCGATGGTGCAATCCTTGATGGTGTGTTATTGTCAAATATTGTTTGTTTTTTAATCTCCATCGCGGACCGGACGTCATACGGAGGCAGTATCACTGCGCATGCGCACTATGAATCCGATGCGCAGAACGGATGCGCAAGACACATCAGCTATATAAAGAGCAAGAGTTCAGTTTTCTTCCTATTAGTTTCAATTCACAGTTTAATTAGCAGTTTCAATCAGCAAATGAAAAAATGCGTATTACAGGTAATATTTTATTTCACAACACTTTGCCTTGTTTCTTTCGTCTCTGCTGTTCACTTCAAACACGCTCCATACGAACGCAATGCTCACATATCAGACACTTGCTCGATCACCTGCTCGTTTGCTGTCACAATGTACCCTACACAAATCCGAAACATTTGTTGCGGCTCTGAGTCACGACGAGGGGCAAGTTTTGGTTTCCAAGGGTGTTTTTATTCCTCTTCAACGTCTCTCCCATACAGAGCCGCCTTTTTCACGTCCGCACGCCTTTTTCACATGTGCGCACAGATCGCGGTGGTGCCTTTACGGGCACTCGGAGAAATCAACGCCAACAAAAAAAATACATCCAGCCTATTTAAGACCATACCAAAGACTATAAAAATGGGACCCATTGCCTCCCTGCGTGTGTGATGATCATTGGGACTTAAAAACAAAAAAAATAATGATAATAAATTTGGGGGCGTATTGTACATGGGTACAGGCTTTTTTCCAGCATCAACATGCCATTTTTAGGGTGCGTATTATACATGGGGGCGCATTATACATAGAAAAAAACGGTATATATATATATATATATATATATATATATATATATATATATATATATATATATATATATATATATATATATATATATATATATAAAGGTATATATACTATATACCGTTTTTTTCCATGTATAATGCGCAAAATTTAACTAATTTATTGTCCTCAAATCTGCGGTGCGCATTATACATGGGTACAAAAAAAAAAAACATTTTTTTTTTTTTAAATTTTATTATTTATTTTATCCGGATATCATACGGAGGCCGCCATTACAGATGCGCTCTGCTGTTCACTTCAAACACGCTCCATACGAACACAATGCTCTCGTATCAGACGCTTGCTCGATCACCTGCTTGTTTGCTGTCACAATGTACCCTACACAAATCCAAAACATTTCTTCGCTATCGAGTTTGCTAGCGCATGCGCAGTGATACTGACCGGCAGAATAACATCCGGTTGTTCCCAAAGATGATCTTTTTTCTGAAATAATTTTACGTTTACAGACTTAAGTAGGAGTTAAAATTTGGGTGCGTATTATACATGGGTACAGCCTTTTTTCCAGCATCAACATGCCATTTTTAGGGTGCGTATTATACATGGGGGCGTATTATACATGGAAAAAAACGGTATATATATATTCTACTTAAAATTATATAAACATTTTAAGTATAAAAGTGCTATAAAAGTGAAAGCCCTTTTCCCATTTACTACATAGGTGACTTAATGTCATTAAAGAAATTCAGCGTTTGATAGACTGTATTTGCCTAGAAGGGATGCATGATGGCTGACCATCCAGAAACCCTTTAGTACAGGGGTGGGCAAACCTTTTGACTTGCAGGCCGAATTGGGTTCTAAATTTTGACCGAGGGGCCAAACTCTTCTTATTTATTGTTTGTGCCTTCTTGTTTTTATATTGTGTCGTTTACTTGTATGTCTATCGGGTAATATGTCTCGTCACCGTGTGATAGAGAAAACGTAATTTCGGTTTCCTTGTGTGTCTTGACATGTGAAGAGATTGACAATAAAGCTGACTTTGACTTTGACTTTGAAACCAAGAGCAGCTGGATGTCGTGTTTGTGTGAAGTAATATAAACAACATGTAAAGGTCATTGCATAAAAGGTTTTGGCTGTTAGTAGGTAGTAAAACATGGATATTCAATAAAGCTTTTTGAAAACAAATGCATTTATTAATAGCATTAAAAAAATAGATTTCACAAAAAAACTACCGTTTTTTTCCGTGTATAGTGCGCCCCCATGTATAGTACGCACCCCTAAAAATGGCATGCTGATGCTGGAAAAAAGCTTGTACCCATGTATAATACGCACCCAATTTTTATGAATTTTTTAAAAATGTTTTTAATTTATTTTTTTTTTTTTAAGTCCCAATGATCGTCACACACGCAGGGAGGCAATGGGTCCCATTTTTATAGTCTTTGGTATGGTCTTAACTAGGCTGGATGTAATTTTTTTTGTTGGCGTTGATTTCTCCGACTGCCCGTAAACGCACCACCGCGCACGGGAAAGAGGCGGCTCTGTATGGGAGAGACGTTGAAGAGGAATAAAAACACCCTTGGAAACCAAAACTTGCCCCTCGTCGTGACTCGGAGCCGCAACAAATGTTTCGGATTTGTGTAGGGTACATTGTGACAGACAGCAAACTAGCAGGTGATCGAGCGAGCGTCTGATACAAGAGCATTGCGGTCGTATGGAGCGTGTTTGAAGTGAACAGCAGAGACGAAAGGAACAAGGCAAAGTGTTGTGAAATAAAATACTACCTGTAATACGCATTTTGTTATTTGCTGATTGAAACTGCTAATTAAACTGTGAATTGAAACTAATAGGTGGAGAACTGAACTCTCGCTCTTTATATAGCTGACGTGTCTTGCGCAACCGTTCTGCGCATCTGTAATGGCGGCCTCCGTATGACGTCCGGTCCGCGATGGAGATTAAAAAACAAACAATATTTGACAATAACACACCATCAAGGATTGCACCATCGCATCAAACGATGTGTCGTCAATTATGAATTTTACTAAGTGTGTTGGGCAGGATGGCTGAATGCGATGCGCGATTGACAACAAACAAGAAGAAAGGTGAGTTTTATTTCGGGGGAGATTTGTCATGTCTCGTCCCCAGTTTTGCTGTGTCTAGGTTGCCATAGTTTCTGTTCGCGTCGCCCTACTCTTCCTGTGTCACCTCAATCGATGTAACGTGTTTTGTATTTAAGTCCTGTCTGCCCCTCGCTCACCGTTGGATCATTGCATGTGTTACTGTCATTCTGTTCCTGTCTTTGGTAATGTCACCCTGTCTTTTTGTTCCACGACTTTGTCGGTCAGTCCTGTTGTTGGTTTTGTTGTACCATGACTTAGTTTAAAAAAAAAAAAAAAAAAAATTAAAATTTTTTTTCTTTGTACCCATGTATAATACGCACCCCAGATTTTAGGACAATAAATTAGTTAAATTTTGCGCACTATACACGGAAAAAACGGTATCAATGATTCTAATTAAATACGACACTGTTATTATGAATAACAATTTCCATCACTTCAGTGCCTGTAGGTCAGATTTAATAAAAGATGATAGTGAAGATAATGAAAGATGTTTATCTTATGAGGCGAAATCACATCAAACGGCAAACATTCCGACCAAATACAGCATCTTGAAGAATCAGTGAAAAAATACATCGAAATAACGTAATAAAGAAATCAAAACGGCAACACGGTGACGGATATCTGAAAATCAGAGCAGAGCTTTAACTCACAAACACCTGGTGACAGAGGTGAGGAAACGGGAAACACTTCCTTAAAGGCGGAAAGAACTTTAAAAGCTAAGATTAGTCGCAAACAGGTGGTGTGTCAATGTCCTTGAGCATCCTGCATTGTTTGAAAATGAGAATGGTCGCTAGGTTCAACCCCTGCTATTTGTACAAATTATTTTGAAAATGTTTTTTTACAACAAACTATAGAAACTCCCCTTAATTTTCAGTGGGAACAGTGTTGTTGGTCTCCTTTTTTGTGAGTGCATCATAGTCTGGAGTAAATTTTGTTGTGGCAATTCTTAGTATACAGCCGAGGTGTTGGTCTGTTAACCTAGATCTGTGATGGGCTTTGTTGATGTTCATGTGGCTGAACGTCTGCTCACATACGTAGTTCGAGCCAAATAATTGTCCACTCTTTTTTTAAACAATCAGCACTCAGTGTCCACCTTTCTTTTCCTTGGGCCACTCATTTTAATGGAAGGATTCCAGGGGAAGGTTTGTGGGTGGCTTTGGCGTAAAACTGTATCTAAAAGCTCAGCGCGCGAATTTCGAGAATGCTGACGTTACAGCCCACACTCGAAATGAAATCTCGGCACTGATAGAAATAGAGCGCGGCGTGCGCCGGGTCCGTACTACTGAGCAACTTGTGAGTGTGCACTGAGCTTTCTGACACAGCTTTCGGGAGTAAATGTGTGGGCGAGTGTTTCTCCATCTACTGGGGAAACGCAGTCATTGCAGGGAAAATGACAAAAAAAAGGTTAATAATACAATTTATTCAGGTTTGGCGGGCCGGATTGCCCATGTCTGCTTTAGTAGATGCTCTATTAAGTCATTAGCCTCACTTTTGGTTCGTTTATGTGTATTCAGGAGTTGTCTGATCTTCGGCACATTTATGCTAAGCTGAAGAAGCAATTCCAGGACAAGACAGCAGAGCTAGCCCACGCAAACAGGAGGGTGGAGGGCCATGAAGCTGAAGTAAAAAAACTGAGACTGCGGGTTGAAGAGTTAAAGAAAGGATTAGGACAGGCTGAAGATGAGGTAAGAACTAAATCTTTGTTATGTTTTGTTTGAATGTTAAGATTGCAGAACAGCGACTTTAATAATTGTGTTATGCCCAATTACAAATCTCTGACCTCAGTCTACTTCACCAATGCATATGACTAGGGCTTGACATAAATGTTGTTACTCATCAACCACTTTTGACTAGTGGCTTCCAAGAGTTACTAGCCATTCAGGATTATACATACTTCGATTTACGAACGCTTATACCGTAATTTTCGGACTATAAATCGCTCCGGAGTATAAATCGCATTTTGGGGGGCAATTTATTCGACAAAATCCAACACCAAGAACAGACATGAACGAACAACAACAGGCTAAACGATACGCTATGCTAACGTGACAAACACAAACAAGGAGCTGAGAACGGGCCTGACGTAACATTCGGTTATTTAAAAAAAACTATTACATAAATAACACGTTTATAAAACCATCTGTGTCACTCCAATTCATTAAATCCATCGATCGTCCTTTGTCAACAATGCCGTGTGCCGCGCCGTAGTTCAAATTATTCCACAAGCCCATACAAGGATATATAAACTATATTTTAAATAACTATCACATAAACAACAATATTAACAAACCATTTGTGTCACTTCAAATCATTAAATCCATCGATCAAATTCCTCGTCTTTTATCGCTCGTCCTTTGTCAACAATGCCGTGTGCCGCGCCGCAGTTCAAATTATTCCGCAGGCCCATACAGCGATATATAAACTATATTTTAAATAACTATCACATAAACAACAATATTATCAAACCATTTGTGTCACTCCAAATCATTAAATCCATCGATCAAATTGCTCGTCCTTTATGTCATCCTGGTGACAGAGGACAAGTCCAGAGGATATGGCGCTTTAAAGTGTTAATTACTTTCTTTGATTTTTCTCTCTATTTTTCATGTTTTGAATATTTTCAAGATAAAGATATCAAAGCATGTGAAGTGATCAACTATACTAAAAATAATGTGAAGTGGTCAACTATACTTGTAAGCAGGGCTGTGGACTCGGTTCGGACTCGCGGACTCGGACTCGGTCGGACTCGGTCATTTTTGCCGGACTCGGACTCGGACTCAGTGCTGATTTTGACCGAGTCCACCGAGTCCGACAATAAAAAAAAAAAGAGGCAAGACGCAGCCAGAGAGTGTCACGTTACAGTCAGCGCGGTAGGAGTTGTAAGAAGCAGTAAAAACTCCACCAAAGTCGCCGTAATGACCCGTGATATATGTTATATCCTTACTATTTTCCAGGTTCTTAGATAGCAAGAATAGGTCGGACAACGACGTGAATGATAACTGCTTTATTCCTTACTCACAGTGCGTTCACAGGGCGTACCACAACAACACAGAATGCGCCCATCCCACTTCCGGGGTTTTTCTACTACGGAATTTGAGTTAGCCCAAAATACACAACATCTCTTCCCCTCTTACAATGAACGTGCTATATGCACCTATAACTTGACATCTTCAAGATCTATCAGTAACTACCATTAAACAAATATCATATATGGTCCAGACAATTATGACAATAATATTCCTATGAAACCTTAACTTTGGGTGAGTTTGGACTACGTCAAATTATACCGAATTATAGCGAAAAACCGATGTCGTGCGGCGTCGTACGGCGTCAGCACTATGTTGTTTTCAATAAAAACATGAAGAACTCACGTTTGCGTCAGTCAATTTTAATTTTTATAAAGGATTATTCTCATTTGATGTCTTTAAATTCATCCGCGTTCTGCCATTGAAGCGGGGTGCATTCAAAAACCAGTCGTACAGACGGAAACGTTTTGTGATCAAATCTTTCATAACGAGAATGATTTGAGTGAATTGATTTGAATGAATAATTGAGACAAAATTTCATTTCTGAAGGCTCCTTTTGTCCCAAGCAAAGTGACAGATGGTGGGGAGGGGGGATAAAAATTGTAAAATCAATTCACTCAAATCATTCTCGTTATGAAAGATTTGATCACAAAACGTGTGTGGCTTTTTCTTAAATGAACACGTTTGACATTGCTATCGTGTCAGCTTTTAATTATATTGCGCTGTCATGTTAAAGCAAATCAATAAATGCAACAATATTAATTTGCTTTGAAAATACCTGAGTAATAAAATAAAATGGATGGATGGATGAATGATGATCACAATTAAGTAGAAAGTCTCCTTTGTAATATATACTCCTTGTAGCCTGTACCCAAAAAGAGGAGTTTCTTTGCATCGATGTTTATGCAAAGAGCTCACGTAATTATATTGTTGCGTTTTGGTGAAGTGAATGAGTGTTCCGTCTGTACGACTGGTCTTTGAATGCACCCCGCTTCAATGGCAGAACGCGGATGGCATCAAATGAGAATAATCCTTTATAAAAATTAAAATTGACTGACGCAAACGTGAGTTCATGTTTTTATTGAAAACAACATAGTGCTGACGCCGTACGACATGGGTTTTTTGCTTTCCAAATAAGGGGTCGTCACTAATTATTTGTGTTTAGATAAATGTCTGAGCTATAAGGGTGTAATTAATGATTAAAACTTGAAAGTATCTGTTTATTGTATTCGTTTATATGTTTAATAAAGACAAAGCCATCACAAAACTGTTGTAATTATTTAGATTTTGATCTAAATTAGCCTTGAATAAAGACTAAGCAGTCACATGAATTAACAGAAAAAATGGACAGCCGGACTCGGACTCGGACTCATGGCCAAGAGGCCGGACTCGGACTCGGTGCAAAAATCCGACCGAGTCCACAGCCCTGCTTGTAAGTGATGTGTTAATGATCAAGTAGAAATTTGTGAAAAAAAACATATACCGTTTTTTTCCGTGTATAGTGCGCGAAATTTACCTAATTTATTGTCCTAAAATCTGGGGTGCGTATTATACATGGGTATGGGGATGTATTTTTTCACTGATTCTTCAAGATGCTGTATTTGGTCGGAATGTTTGCCGTTTGATGTGATTTCGCCTCATAAGATAAACATCTTTCATTATCTTCACTATCATCTTTTATTAAATCTGACCTACAGGCACTGAAGTGATGGAAATTGTTATTCATAATAACAGTGTCGTATTTAATTAGAATCATTGATACCGTTTTTTTCCGTGTATAGTGCGCAAAATCTAACTAATTTATTGTCCTAAAATCTGGGGTGCGTATTATACATGGGTACAAAGAAAAAAAAATATATATATATATTTTTTTTTTAAAGAAAGTCATGGTACAACAAAACCAACAACAGGACTGACCGACAAAGTCGTGGAACAAAAAGACAGGGTGACATTACCAAAGACAGGAACAGAATGACAGTAACACATGCAATGATCCAACGGTGAGCGAGGGGCAGACAGGACTTAAATACAAAACACGTTACATTGATTGAGGTGACACAGGAAGGCAGGGGCGACGCGAACAGAAACTATGGCAACCTAGACACATAGCAAAACTGGGGACGAGACATGACAAATCTCCCTCGAAATAAAACTTGAAATCAACTTTCTTCTTGTTTGTTGTCAATCGCGCATCGCATTCAGCCATCCTGCCCAACACACTTAGTCAGTAAAATTCATAATTGACGACACATGGTTTGATGCGATGGTGCAATCCTTGATGGTGTGTTATTGTCAAATATTGTTTGTTTTTTAATCTCCATCGCGGACCGGACGTCATACGGAGGCAGTATCACTGCGCATGCGCACTATGAATCCGATGCGCAGAACGGATGCGCAAGACACGTCAGCTATATAAAGAGCAAGAGTTCAGTTTTCTTCCTATTAGTTTCAATTCACAGTTTAATTAGCAGTTTCAATCAGCAAATAGAAAAATGCGTATTACAGGTAATATTTTATTTCAAAACACTTTGCCTTGTTTCTTTCGTCTCTGCTGTTCACTTCAAACACGCTCCATACGAACGCACTCGATTGAAGTGACACAGGAAGAGAGGGGCGACGCGAACAGAAACTATGGCAACCTAGACACATAGCAAAACTGGGGACGAGACGTGACAAATCTCCCCCGAAATAAAACTCACCTTTCTTCTTGTTTGTTGTCAATCGCGCATCGCATTCAGCCATCCTGGCCAACACACTTAGTCAGTAAAATACATAATTGACGACACATCGTTTGATGCGATGGTGCAATCCTTGAGGGTGTGTTATTGTCAAATATTGTTTGTTTTTTAATCTCCATCGCAAACCGGATATCATACGGAGACCCCCATTACAGATGCGCAGAACAGATGCGCAAGACACGTCAGCTATATTAAGAGCGAGAGTTGTTTTCTTCCTATTAGTTTCAATTCACAGTTTAATTAGCAGTTTCAATCAGCAAATAACAAAATGCGTATTACAGGTAAAATTTTATTTCACAACACTGCTGTTCATCCTAAAACACAAAGGCGCTCTTTAAGCAATGCGACAGTGAGCGCCCGGCGCGCTGCGGTTGCGCGACCGCACCAAATTAAGCTCCCTGCGCAGTGCGCACTGAGGTCCACTTAAATTTTAGAAAGTACATCAGGACTTTAAAAATATCTTCTAAATTTCAGCGACGGCTCTGTCACAATAATGCTACCAGCGCGGTGCAGTTGGGCGGTCGGCGGCGTGCTACGGTTGAGAGTTCTCTCTCGCGCTCTCTCTCTTGCTCTCTCTCGCTCTCGCACACACGCGCACACACGCACACGCGCACACACGCAAACCGGATATCATACGGAGGCCGCCATTACAGATGCGCAGAACGGATGCGCAAGACACGTCAGCTATATAAAGAGTGAGAGTTCAGTTCTCTACCTAAATCCGTATTACAGGTAATATTTTATTTCACAACACTTTGCCTTGTTCCTTTCGTCTCTGCTGTTCACTTCAAACACGCTCCATGCGACCGCAATGCTCTCGTATCAGACGCTTGCTCGATCACCTGCTCGTTTGCTGTCCCGTGCGCGCACGGAGCGCGGTGGTGCGTTTACGGGCAGTCGGAGAAATCAACGCCAACAAAAGAAATTACATCCAGCCTAGTTAAGACCATACCAAAGACTATAAAAATGGGACCCATTGCCTCCCTGCGTGTGTGACGATCATTGGGACTTTAAAAAAATAAAATAAAAAATTCATAAAAATTGGGTGCATATTATACATGGGTACAGGCTTTTTTCCAGCATCAACATGCCATTTTTAGGGTGCGTATTATACATGGGGGCGCATTATACACGGAAAAAAACGGTAATTAAAAAATAATAATTATATAGGTTTATTACAACGCGACTTATAGTCCGAAAATTACGGTATTTACAAACATTTCAAGATACGAACTGGAGCCTCACGATGTTTTTGCATCTACTTACGAACCAATTTCTGACTTCCGAACCAACGCACCCGCCAACCGCCCCCCCCCCCCCTCTCCCTGCCTTGTCTCCCTTGCTCTGCTATACCCTGTTCGTCTCGGCGCGTTACCAGTGTAGAAAATAAGTACCGTAATTTCTGGACTAGAAGCCTCACTTGATTATAAGCCTCGCCAGCAAAGATTTGGGGAAAATCTTGTTTTTTTTACCATAGATAAGCCTCACTGTACTAAAAGCCGCATGTGCCCGCAAGTTATTTACAAAGGCAAGGCAAGGCAAGTTTATTTGTATAGCACTTTTCAGCAAGAAGGCAATCCAAAGTGCTTCACACAAGACATGAAAGGCATCAGAGAAAACAAAAACATTAAGAGCATCAAGGCACAGTTAAAAAACATTAAAAACAGTTGATTAAAATTAAAATCAGTAAAAATAAAAATAAAACGGGAACAGAGGTACAGTGCAGTATAAGTTAAGGTAAAATTAGCAATAGGCAGCAGCAAACAAAGAAGTCTTCCAGTTCTGTCTTAAATACATTGAGAGTTGCAGCAGACCTGCCTGTCTCTGGAAGTTTGTTCCAAATATTTGGAGCATAGAAGCTGAACGCTGCTTCTCCCTGTTTAGTTCTGACTCTGAGAACAGAGAGCAGACCTTGTCCAGACGATCTGAGAGATCTGGATGGTTTGTAAGGGATCAGCAGGTCAGAAATATACTTGGTCCCTAGACCATTCAGAACCTTAGAAACCAGTAAAAGTATTTTAAAATTAATTATTTGGCAGACAGGAAGCCAGTGTAAGGACCTCAGAACTGGAGTGACATGAGCTACCGTATTTTTCGGACTAAAAGTCGCTCCGGAATATACGTCGCATTAGCCATAAAATGCACAATAAAGTGAAAAGAAACATATATAAGTCGCTCCGGAGTATAAGTCGCATTTTAGGGGAAATTTATTCGACAAAATCCAACACCAAGAACAGACATGAACGGGCAACAGCAGGCTAAACGATACGGTATGCTAACGTGACATAAACACAAACGAAGAGGTGAGAATGGGCCTGACGTAACATTGACAGTTATCCAAATAACTATAACAAATAACACATTTATCAAAAGATCTGTGTCACTCCAAATCATTAAATCCATCGATCGTCCTTTATGTCAACAATGCCGGGTGCGCGCCGCTGACGGCGGTTGCACTTGAAGTTATTCCATAGGCCCATATAACGATATATAAATTATATATCAAATAACTATTATATAAGCAATAATATTATCAAACCATCTGTGTCACTCCAAATCATTAAATCCATTGATTGTCCTTTATGTCAACAATGCCGGGTGCGCGCCGCTGATGGCGGTTGCACTTCAAATTATTCCACAGGCCCATATAACGATATATACTGTATTTATTCTAATTATCGCCCATATGACATAAATAAAAAACATTGATACCTCTATCGCCCATGCTGCTAAAAATTCCCCCCAAAACTTACATTTTCCTCCACGACCGCATGATGAAGTCATTGCGCAAGTTTAAATATGACTGATTTGACAGCATGTCGAATGTCCCTTTTAAATAGTTTTTCTCCATAAACTATGATACAATGACACTCGTCACTCCGCCACAATAGCCTCACACAATTACGTTATTGGGGCGTGCGCTCAAACAAGACGATCGCGATAACATGATGTGCGCAACATGTGATGTGACCGGACGACGAGCCGCAGAGTTCAAAACGAGCAAAAAGTAGCGGCTTATAGTGCGTAAATTATGATAGTTTAGTCAAGTATGTCTCCAAAGATCGATATGAAACACAAAATCATAAAGGAGCATGGCAAAAGCATCGTGACGGCGTACAGCTGTTGTGCCAAAGTAGGTATCCCCTATTGCAAACTGGTTCCAGAAAGTTGCAGTTGTGGTATCATCTCTTGATCTTCACAATGGTCAGCTAGCAGATGTTTACGCTCCCGGTTGGAGCACAACTCAAGCTTACAGCAAGCACAGGCAGAATTATCAGTTCTAAGTCGGCACGTCAAATTAATCAAAAGACCAAATAAGTTGTCAACCCTATCATTCCCCTTATGTTTATCATATGATTCTTTTTCCCTAAGTACTAGCAAGAAACAGAGTATCAATGTATTCATCACTTGGTAGGTAACAAATTTGATAGTGGAATCATTAAGTTCCTGTAATGCATGTTTGTTTACACAGCATCCTCACAGTCATCACAAACTTATCACATTTGACATGCCTAATGTGTTTATACCGTTGTCAAGGCAGAGCCTACAGACCTTGTTTCAGCAGACTTGGAACATGGTATAACACAGGTTGCAAATTAACAAAACAATACCAGTACAAGAAACACAGGAGTTACAAATTGTAACAAATGTTAACAGCCATTGCCACCAGATGCCAGAGGTTAACGATGAGAAGAAATCCCACTGTTGTGGAACTCTATTTTCTGAGAGGGAGAAGTTGCCAGCGCATCACCTCTCTATGTGCAACTAACTGTGTTAGCGGTGTGTGTTGTTTGGTACTCTTGTATTGCTTGTCCTGTCATTATCTCTCTTCTGCTCCTTCAGAAGGCAACAAAGGGCCGCTCGCTTTGGTGTAGGTCGCGTTATCCTCCATTTGTTGTGGGAGGGTTCCTTGATCCGCAATCACTCAATCACTCAGTGGTCAGGCCCTGCGACTTCACAGCTCCTAAACTGTTAGGGGAGTTATGGGGAGAAACAAATTTTACTCCAGACTAAGATGCACTAGCAAAGAAAAAGGAGACCAACAACACTGTTCCCACTGAAAATGAAGGGGAGTTTCTCTAGTTTGTTGTAAAAAAATAAATGCATTTTGAAAATAATTTGTACAAATACCAGGGTCTGAAACTAGCGACCATTCTCATTTTCAAACAATGCAGGATGCTCAAGGACATTGATACACCACCTGTTTGCGACTAATTGTAACTTTTAAAGTTCTAAGGAAGTGTTTCCCGTTTCCTTGTGAGTTAAAGCTCTGCTCTAATTTTCAGATATCCATCACCGTGTTGTCGTTTACATTTCATTATTACTTTATTTAGAGGTATTCGTTCACTGATTCTTCAAGATGATGTATTTGGTCAGAATGTTTGCCGTTTGATGTGATTTCGCCTCATAAGATAAACATCTTTTATAAATCAGACCTGCAGGCGCTGAAGTGATGGAAACTGTTATTCATAATAACAGTGTCGTATTTAATGAGAATCACTGATAGCAGCTTTTTGGTGAAATGTTTTTTTTCAATGCTGTTAATAAATGCATTTGTTTTCAACAGGGATGAGAATCTTCCGCGGATCCGCGGATTTCTGTGTTTTTTTCCGTCGGGAGTATCATTTTCGTGAATCGTGTATATCTGTTGAGAAAAGTGTTTTTATATGGGGGGGCGGCTGGCAGCAGTATTCCGACAACAGCCTCCTTTTTTTCGGCAGCATTTTGGCGCTACTTTCGTCACATTATTTGCCTACTCATTTGCTTAATTAGCAAAAGTTTTAGCCAGCATGGCAAGGATTTTAGAGAAAAAAAAAGGAAAATAGACAAGTCGAACGGGATCAGGAACTGCTTCAGATGGGCATGGCTCGAGAGCAGCAACATCTTACAACTCGGAACACAAAGACGCTCTTAAAGCAATGCGACAGTGAGCGCCCGGCGCGCTGCGGTTGCGCGATCGGACTAAATTAAGCTCCCTGCGCACTGAGGTCCACTTAAATTTTGGAAAATACATCAGGAGTTTAAAAATATTTTCTAAATTTCAGCGACGGCTCTGTCACAATAATGCAACCAGCGCAGTGCAGTTGCGCGTCTACGACGCGCTACGGTTCCGCGTTCGGCGGAGCGCTGCAGTTGCGCGATCGGACAAAAATGCGCAAATGAAAAAATGCTTAAAGTCTTGGAAGGGATTAAAAATGTTTCCATTATTTGTAATGGGTAAAATAGATTCGGTATTCGACCGATTCCCTTCTCGAACCGCCTTCTGGAACCGATTGTGGTCGAAAACCGAGGCTTGACTGTATTATATTCATCTTTCATTCATCATTTTTTTAACAAAACTGTTGAAATTGAGTGATGAAATTAATGGTTTTGGGATTGCTATACTGGCAAAATCCAGAAGTTTCCAGGGAGCTTTGCCCCCAATGGGGGCCTGTGGGCCCTGTGGCCACCCAATAATGGCCTGTGGCCCACTGCGGCCCTCATCGGAGGGGGGCTGCGGCCCCTGGCCCCCTGCGGCAAGTGGGGGGTGGGGCACAGCCCCCCCCCCCGTGGGACCCCCAGACCCCGGCTACTAAACAGTGTTTTTGTTTCATTTGCCGTTCTCATCCCCGGTTTTAAAAAAAAAAAACTTTATTGAATATCCATGCTTTACTATCGACTAAAGGCCAAAACAATTTATGCAATGACCTTTACATGTCATTTATATTACTTTTATATATTTTTCAGTTCCAGTGAAATGATTCATTTATATTTATTTTAGTTAGCTGGATTTAGGCCCATTATGTGGCTGTCTAAACTATGATAACCAACTTTACTGGAAAAAAAACCATACATTAATGCTGGAGATGACTAAATCTTATTTTCACCTCATTAAATCAGCTACCCGGATATTGTTGCCCTTGCTGACACACATCTGCTAATGCCCTCTGTCTCTGTGTCGGTGCTGCTGGGGGTCTGGTTTGGGGGATCCTCTTCCCTCCGTTTAGCTAGCCTTTGGGTGTATTTTTATGTGCTTTTACAAATTTGTGGTGTTGCCACAGTACTTGATTTCTTTTCTAGAAACATCACATTGTTGCTGTGGTTTTGTATACATATGTAAAAAAGCTCCAAACGGCGCTCCTCTTCCTCTCTGCCATCATGCAACCACCACGACTCAGAGTCTGCAGCGCTGCTGAACTAGAGCGCGCGCTGCGTGGAGAGGGCGCGCGCTGCGTTGAGAGGGTGCACGCGCACGGAGGGGGGCAGGGAAGTGACATTGACCTGCGTGAAGCTGGCCCCCCACCCCACGCAAAATTTAAGGACAATAGTCTGTTTCGTTAGTGCTTCGTTAGTGCTGGTTTGTGCCGTACATTTTTGTTTGTTTGTGCTGCAACGTTTTTTTAGAAGCATGATGGTTAATGCTATCAAACAGTGGCTGAAGGAATGCAGGTGCACCTGTTCCTAAAGAAGCCATGAAGGACTTGTCTTTGGCAATTCTTGGATGTCTAGTCAAGGTTTTTACCCCTCATCCTGATCTGAAGAGCTACATCAATGAGTGTGTTAAAATTTTACTTGGAAATCAACCTGGACATCTATCCCCATTTTTTGTCAGGGTAGATGTAGCACACTGCATTAAGATGATCTGCCGATGGGACTACCTGAAAAACAAAAGACCTCATTGGCGCTCATCATTAATTGTTGGATTAATTAAATGATTTCCAATGGACGATAGGTTTACCAGGTTTTTAGGTTGCAGCGAGCCTTTTTCACGTCTGATGTACCGTTTTTTTCCGTGTATAATGCGCGAAATTTAACTAATTTATTGTCCTAAAATCTGGGGTGCGCATTATACATGGGTACAATTTTTTTTAAAAAAAAATTTAAATTTTTTTTTTTTTTTTTTTAAGAAAATCATGGTACAACAAAACCAACAACAGGACTGACCGACAAAGACGTGGAACAAAAAGACAGGGTGACATTACCAAAGACAGGAACAGAAACCAAACAGACATCATGATCGTGGTGGTGCCTTTACGGGCAGTCGGAGAAATCAACGCCAACAAAAGAAATTACATCCAGCCTAGTTAAGACCATACCAAAGACTATAAAAATGGGACCCATTGCCTCCCATTGGGACTTTAAAAAAATAAAATAAAAAATTCATAAAAATTGGGTGCATATTATACATGGGTACAGGCTTTTTTCCAGCATCAACATGCCATTTTTAGGGTGCGTATTATACATGGGGGCGCATTATACACGGAAAAAAACGGTAATTAAAAAATAATAATTATATAGGTTTATTATAGAAGAAGGAAATTAACCAATGGGTATGAGAGCAACACATTTAGAGAAATATGTTCGTACTAAAAGGCATTTGCCGCAATGAAAACGGTAAGAAAGTTTTCTGTATGCTAGAAAGACAAGTTACGATAGTGTAACATGGAGCACATCCGATCCGTTCTCCCCCCCACCATAGACCCCTTCCAGTTTGCGTACCGTGCCAAACGGTCCTCTGAGGATGCCATCTGCTCTGCCCTCCACTCGGCCCTCACCCACCTGGAGAGAAGGGACTCGTATGTGAGATTGCTGTTTGTGGACTTCAGTTCTGCCTTCAACACCATTGTGCCACAACGTCTCATCAGCAAACTCGACAAGCTGGGCCTCAATACCTACCGCTGCAACTGGCTACTGGACTTCCTTTGTCAGAGGGCACAGGTGGTACGTGTTGGCGACAAAATCTCCGCCAGCATCACGCTGAGCACAGGGGCCCCCCAAGGCTGCGTGCTCAGTCCGCTGCTCTTCACCCTGCTGACGCATGACTGCACTGCAACCTACAGCGACAACCGCATTGTGAAGTTTGCTGACGACACGACTCTGGTGGGTCTCATCACCAAGGGAGACGAGACTCATTACAGGTTGGAGGTTGACCTTCTGACCACGTGGTGCAGGGACAACAACCTCCTGCTGAACTTCGACAAGACCAAGGAGATTGTTGTTGACTTCCGGAAGGGTCACACCCAACACCTGCCGCTGACCATTGACGGTGCTGTGGTGGAGAGAGTGAGCAGCGCCAGGTTCCTGGGGGTGCACATCAGTGAGGATCTCTCCTGGTCCACCAACACCACATCACTGGCAAAGACGGCCCAGCGCCGCCTGTACTTCCTGCGGAAACTCAGGCGAGCGAGCGCTCCTCCGGCCGTCATGACTACATTTTACCGCGGCACCATTGAGAGCATCCTCTCCAGCTGTATTGCTGTTTGGGGTGGTAGCTGCACTGACTACAACATGAAGGCCCTGCAGCGCATAGTGAACACGGCTGGTAAGATTATTGGTGCTTCACTCCCCTCCTTGAGAGACATTTACACCTCCCATCTCACCCGTAAGGCGACCACGATTGTGAGTGATGTGAGTCACCCCGCTCACTCTTTGTTTGATCTTCTGCCCTCTAGGAAGAGGTACAGGAGCCTGCGCTCCCGCACCACCAGACTCACCAACAGCTTCATACTCCAGGCTGTTAGGATCCTGAACTCTCTCCCCCTTTCTGCGTAGCGTCCTGTACTTTGCGCTATGCTTACTGTCTGCTGTATGCACACTGGCTCAATTTTTTTCCTCTTATTTATTGTGTTATTTGTTTATTATTTATTCATCACTCATATTATTCATTTATTATTTATTGTTTGTGCCTTCTCGTTTTTATTTTGTGTCGTCTACTTGTATGTCTATCGTGTACTATGTCTCGTCACCGTGGGATAGAGGAAACGGAATTTCGGTTTCTTTGTGTGTCTTGACATATGAAGGGATTGACAATAAAGCAGACTTTGACTTTGACTTTGATATTTACCTAAAGTTCGTCCTGCATCAGTGGGATTCCAGGAGCTTGAAAGACGCGACGAAATACTGTGACATCATCGCCTGAAATTAAATGTGTAATATCTTAACTGTAGCCGCACATGCAAATGTTTTTGCAGCACAAACGAAGCACAAACAAAAAGTACCATTTTGTATCCATTTGGCAATAAATGGGTGGCTTGGTGACATCATCGCTAGAAATTACATGTGCAATAGCTACAAAACTATTAACACAGAGGCTAGTGCTGTTCTACCTGGTCGTGGGCTTGAAGCCTGCTCAGATGAGTCAAAACGGTGTCTAAGACGAGAATAGCTATGAACGAGCCTATGCCCTGAGAATAAAATTGCCGTTAGTTTATTTAATAAGTATTTAATATGAAATATCTATTTTTTTAACAAGAAATATATATTTTTTCTGAGCTTTAGTAATCAAGTTAATAGGTTTGAGCATTATGTTTGAGCAGATACCTACAGAGTTGTTGACTGATAACCATATTTGTTTTGCTGTTACTTTTCTTTATACTCACCTGAATATGTGCATCTTTGTTAGCTGGATGAGTCCAATAACCAGACAAGAAAACTCCAGAGGTCTTTGGATGAACAAGTAGAGCAGACCGAGAACCTGCAGGTACAATTAGAACATTTACAATCCAGGTAAGAAACATGGAAGCACGCACACCCAAACACGCACACACTCACCCATCCACACACCCACACATAACCCACACAAGACATTTTATACATGGTGGGAAAATAACTGCTGTATTTTTCAGACTATAAGTCGCATTTTTTTTTCCATAATTTGGGTGGGGGGACGACTTATACTCAGGAGCAACTTATATGTGACTTTTTTTCACAAATTTATACTTGATCATTAACACTTTACTTACTAGTATAGTTGATCACTTCAGATGTTATTTTCACTTTAAACCGCATGAGTGCGCACTATTACTGTAGAATAATTGGAGCCTCATTGACAATGAGTTCCATTCACTGACTTCCGAAGTCGGGAGATTTAATGATTTGGAGTGACACAGATGGTTCGATAAACTTGTTATTTATTTTATAGTTATTTGATATATAGTTCATTTAGAGTAGCAACGTGTATGTTGTTAGACCAGTAGTTTCGTAGGTCCGGAATCGGCAGCTGTTTTTTTCTTCTTTTTTTTTGACACAGAGGATGAATATTCCGGTGGATTTATTGATTTGGAGTGACACGGATGGTTTGTTAAAATTGTTTATATTACATTTATTTGCTGTATCTAGTCTGTCAATCGTGCACTTATCTGATGTAAGTGACCGGCTCTGCGCTTAAAGGGTAAAATTCTGTACTTTAGCCCCTCTGCAGTAACGCAGTCTGTAGGGGAGACGAGAATTGATTTAAGCCGGTACGGAAAGAAGATTCGTTCCGAGTCTAACCGCTGTTCAGGTAACCAATCTATTGTTAGATTAATTTTGTCATTTCCGGACGCGAGTCCCGCTGAAATCAAAGAAACCCGAGGGTTGAGTAACTACTTTGTCGAGACCCAGGATCTCCTCGATCGCGGCCGTTTCAGCGGCTGTCCTTTCCTATTAAGATTGTTGCTTTTGTTATCCGGTCGGAATAGTTTAGCAGTCTTTGTTAAGACCGCGGGAACTCATTTTCACTAGCGTACACTCACACTAGCTGAGTTTAAGAACGGTTTTGAACCAGATTCTGACACTCCCTGATGTCAAAGATTAAAGCTGTCTTCATTTAAAAAAGAACTGAACGGTTTAAAGTATGACTATGATAGAGAAACAAAAGAGATTGAAAGCATAAAAGATAAAAATAATCATTAATCGAAATTAAATGATTATAAAGTAGAGATTTAATGAATAAGCAAGAAAGAGAATTACAAGTTTAAATTGTTCGAACAACTAACAATAATTTCCACTCACCATTCTCAATAGAGCAAAAATTATTCAGTCAAAACTCAAAAATATAGTAAAAAAGGGTAAGAGGCTAGAGGTCTAAAATGTTGTTTGGTGGAAAAGTCGAGTGATCAGTTCTCCTTGTTCCAAAATCCGAATTCTGTTTAAAAGAACAGGCTGGCCTAAAGAATGAAGATGACGACGCCCTAAAAATGGCTCCTCTCTCCTGCACCGAGGTCTGCATCTCCTAGCCTGTCTTTGATCTTAAAATTTGACCAAGTCCAATTTGAAGATAGTATAAATTCATTTTAACAGACCTCGGGTTAATCTCAGAAAGAATGAAATCTATCTTTGTCTAATCGTCGTTCTCGACCCACGGCAGTAGCCGCAGGGGCATAGCCCTGACGGGCAGAGCCCTCCGGGCGAGAGAGAGCGATGCTCTTTGTCCGAACGAACCTTTTATACCAGTCAAGTTCGTGGGTACTATGCCTGCTTGGTCACGTACCAGTTTTTTTCTATTATGTCATACATTGGCCTCAGATGACCCAAATGTTTCCAGAATAGACTGCACCTGCATCTCAGCCGGTCTCAACCGGATTCAACCAGATGAGGTGACCATGTTCTCACGGAAGTAACAATTTTCTCAGGGATGCTTCATCCTGTTTCCCACTCACAAATCTTGTCAACTGTCCGTCAACGTGACATTTGCAAACGTTTTCCCTCTGACTTGTGTTCCGTCAAACAGCATTTTGTTTAGGCTTGGTGGATGCACTTGAGGTCACGGTCATATGTAGAACCTCAGTCTTCCACCACTTAGTATCACCATTAACCCTTTCCCGCCTCCTTGTCTTCGCTCACATTCATACATTCATGTGTAAATGGAACATCAATATTACATACATGTTTGATACTGATCAACCATCGTGACAATACTAACACATACTTTCACAATAGTCAATTTACCACATAATCATAACTATGATCGTGGATTCTCTTAGTTAGCAGGTTAGAACACTCAAGCATCTTCAAAACGTATTTTAACAAGCTGGTGACCTCTAGGTCAAGCTCAAGCGTGGGATTGCAGTCTTCCACCCACGGTATCTCTGTCAGCCCCTTGTCCTTACTCAACTCTTAATACATTCGTGTGTAAATGAAACATCAGTACAATGATGCTGCTCAAGTTGTTACTAACTATACAATATAATAATAATAATAATAATAATAATAATAATAATAATAATACATTCAATTTATATAGCGCTTTTCAATAACCCAAAGACGCTTTACATGGAATAAGAAAAAAAAAGAGTGGACGGGGGGGGTGGGGTGGGGGGGAAGAGAGACAGTAGGTTATAGTTAACAGGACATCGGTCAGCAGTGCAAAGGGGATGGATGGAGGAGAAGGAGGGGCGGGAGCGGAGGTTGTTGAGGTTGCCAGTACGGGAGGTGGGGGTGACGGGGGGTTGGTAGTCCAAAAAGAGAAGATGGGTGAGCCATCAGAGAAATGCCGGACAGATGTAGCGGCGACGGCGAAGGATCTCAGCCTCGTGTGGAAGGAGCAGTGGACCAGGTGGTGATGCCAGTCGACCTCGGCTGCACCCGCTCGAACGGCAGGCCCCAACGCACCACGGCGGCACACAGCAGAGCCACGGTTGGCGAGCCCGCAGGGAGTGGAGCCCGTCCCACGCGGACGCCGGACGGAAGGCCAGAGAACCGGGCCAGAGCTGCCGTCGAGTCCGCAGCAGGCGGCCACAGGCTCCGAGTCGGGAGGCAGGAGGGTCTGGTGGTGGTTTTGTCCAGTTGGCTGTTGGCTAGCTGGCTAACGTAGTTGGTAGAGGAGACAGATAGGTGAGAGCGGAGCTGCGGGGAAGCGAGGTGGACGGAAGACAACACGAGAAAAATCAGAGAAGAGACGGGTGGACTGAAAACGGGAAAACGAAAAACAAGTAACGGACACGGTCCGGGACAGAAGCGGCAGTCAACAAATCTGACGCCAGCGTGCTCTAACCCGGAAGACAACAGACGGTGGGGGAGGGGATCACCTGTGCTCCACATGAAGTTTTTTGCTTTGTTTTGATGGTATCGTGGGTTCTCTTAGTTAGCAGGTTAGAACACTCAAGCATCTTCAAAACATATTTTAACAAGCTGGTGACCTCTAGGTCAAGCTCAAGCGTTTGTAAATATTGCAAAACAAAATAAAAGAAAGTATATTAGAGCTTACTCTAACTGTGATTAACATGTCTCATTCTCATTACCTAACGATGAGCATATTCAAACAGTTTCAGAGTATATTATAGCAAAACAAAATAATATAACATAATCCAAAATTGTGTGTTGCCGTGCTTCAGAACAAGTCTTCATCTAATCGATGACTTTTTAAACTATTAATTTACTATGTTAGGTCAATCTGACTTTGGCATCATCTTCTGGTGAGATTTGGAACGGGAAGGGAGGTTTACTGGTTCAACCAACAAATTCCTCTTTACCAATTTAACAATAGTTAATTTTGAAAAACTAACTTTTAAGTAACCCCTTCTTCAGGTCTTCCATGTCAAGCTTTGAAATTTGGAATTTCATCTTAGCCAATTCCTCTGGGCCAGATCCAATACACATTTTTTACCATCCTATCCACCATTTAACTCGACAAGTCTGATGTCCGCGGCACACATAGTCTTTCCGGCGTCAACAGCTGTGTTCAAGTGACACGGAAGACGAAGATTCTGATGGATTTATTGATTTGGAGTGACACGGATGGTTCGAAAACATTGTTTTTTATATTACATTTATTTGATATATCGAGTCTGACGTCCGTGGCGCACGTAGTCTTTCCGGCGTCAACAGCAGTGTTTTTTTTTTTTTTTTTTAATTTTTCAAGTGACACGGAAGACGAAGATTCTGATGCATTTATTGATTTGGAGTGACACGGATGGTTAGATAAAATTGTTTGTTTATATTACATTTATTTGATACATCTAGTCTGACGTTCGGCGTCAACAGCTGTGTGTTTTTTTTGTTTTGTTTGTCAAGTAGACAAAGATTCTGATGGATTTATTGATTTGGAGTGACATGGATGGTTCGATAAAGTTGTTGTTTATATTATTGTTATTTGACAGATAGTTTATATATTGTTATATGGGCCTGTGGAAAAATTTGAACTGCAATGCGCCGCGGACGTCGGATTTGTTTACATAAAGGAGGACCAACTCGATTGATGGTTTTAATGATTTGGAGTGACACAGATGGTTTGATAAAGGTCTTATGTATAAGCTTATATAACGGGGCCCAGACAGACGGACGGACGAACGCACAGACATACACTCATCATACACACATACACACTCGCAACCCAGCTAACTATGGAAATATGAATTTAAATATAGGTTTGTAAAGGATGGCTAAAAAGATGTTTTTTAAAATTGGAAATAGACGGAATGACCTTTAGGACTTCATCAATACTGTTCCAAATCTGAGGTCCTCTACTTGCCACACTGGTGCGCATACATCTGCGGTACTTCCCTAGGATCTGTGTTTTACCTCGCGTCTGATGGGAATGCTGGAGTCTAGTGATGGGGATCAGACTGCACAGTATGTGGTTTCTCTTGTTCGCAAGCTGAAACATGACATATGTATTTTGTAATTCAATCAGCTCAGGTAATCTTAATAACTCAAAATGGTGGAAGAGAGGGAGGGATGGAGAATTAAAGACCAAGACAGAGCCCTATTGACTTTCTTTTGTAGAGAGTGAAGTTTTTTATGGTGACTAGAGAAGGTGTTGCCCCATATAACATTGCAATAGTTGAGATGAAGTTCAAATAGAGTTTTATATAAAATCAGGAGAATTGACTGAGGAAGGAAATGTCTGACTTTGTAAAATAAACCCACATATTTTGATAATTTGGATACAAGGTGATCTATGTGACATTTAAAAGTCATCTATGAAGACCCCCAGGAATTTTGTAGCACTTGGACACACCAAACCTTCAGTTCTATGTGCAAAATGTTCTTTTTATACATATAAAATAATGTATCTAACTGGCCACACACCTTCCTAAAATTAAACTTTTGTCTTGTCCGTCTCTACAATAATTCTCCAAAAGTCTTGGGGATCATCAAGATCTGTCTTTGCAATAGTGAAACAAGCCGGTGGGTTGTTGTTGTATTTATTGCTTGATCTATTCATTTATTCATTCGTTTTTGTTTGTTTGTTTGTTTGTTTGTTTGTTTGTTTGTTTGTTTGTTTGTTTGTTTGTTTGTTTGTTTGTTTGTTTGTATGTTGTTTGTTTGTTTGTTTTGTTTGTTTGTTAGCATATGGTATTGCCTTGTAACTGGATTTGTGACCATTAACAGACTTGAATCACTCTGATGTTTTTCACTTTATAGCTTGAAATAATTTTCTCAGCTGGTTTTACTTCACTTTTTCTGTATATTAGGAAGGGTTTGTCAAATACTTATTTTCTTTAAATTTTCTTCCTTTCTTTTTCTGTCTCGTAGACTTCGACGACAGCATATAAGCCCAGGTCTTTTTGGGAGGATGAGATCAGCTCAGTTCACCCCTGATAATACAGATGGTCCAACCAGTGACATGGATGAGGAAGAGGAACAACTGCAGCTTGAGATCCATGGATGACAGAAACACACACACGCAGTGTCATTGCTGAGAGGAATATATATCTTCAAAAATGAGTCAATGTGCAAAATTGTTAGGCAAGTGTGTATTTTGACCATATGATCATTTTTATGGAATTTTCCAACTTCATGCTGTATAATCTTGAATGCTTACTCAATACAAGCATATCAAGTGATGTGTATTTATGTAATGAGCAATGTTAGGGCCTAAGGAGATTAACAGTGTGCATAATTATTAGGCAACTTGTTTTTCTCAGGAAAAATAGGGCAAAAAAAAAAGATTTATAAAGAAATTTAAATGACTCCAAAAAGTAAAAATTTGTAAAAAGTCTTTCAGGGGGTTGCGGCACTCTTGAAATTGCTAAACTATTGGGTGTGATTAAAAAATCAACAAAAATTCATTTGCAAGGGGTCGCACAAAACATGTTAAGGTAAAGCCTGGGTCAAGAAATATCAGAATATACATTTTTCAAAGATCTTATGACTGATGAGATGAGAGTGACTATTGACAGACCAGCTGAACCCATGGCTGGATCAGTATGGGCCACAGAGCTCCACTTCAAATAGGACACCAGTAAGGTGGAGGCGGTGTACTGGTATAGGCTGGTATTATTAAAGATGAGCTAATTATTATTAAAGATTAACTTAAAATTAACTCTAAAATTAAAATGAAAATTAATTAAAATTAACCTATTGCCAGTTTTTAGAAGACACTGTCTTCAAGCAGTGGTACAGAAGAGATCTGCATCTTTCAAGAAGACCACGATTTTTATGTAGGACAATACTCCATCGCATGCATCAAAGTACAGTAATCCCTCATTTTAGTTAGTGTTCATTATGTCTTCAGTACTTAGAGCCTTTTTTTATTTTTTGTTCAGACAAAATAATGTAGGTCTTACCTTAAAACTGTTTTCGACAGTTTCGGCGGCAACTTTCGCCTTCGTCAGGCAGTGTCACATGATGATGTGTGACAAGTCTTTTCAGCTGTTGTTACTATGAGGGCATGAACAGCCCACTTTAAATCACACCACAGATTTTCAATAATCTTCAGGTCTGGGGACTGAGATGGCCATTCCAGAACATTGTACTTGTTATTCTGGATGAATGCCATAGTAGAATTTGAGGAGTGTTTGAGGTCGTTGTCTTGTTGAGGTATCCAGCCCCTGCGCAACTTCAACTTTGTCACTGATTCTTGAACATTGTTTGCAAGAATCTGCTGTATCCATGCGACCTTCAACTTTAACAAGATTGTCAGTACCTACACTGGCCACACAGCCCCACAGCATGATGGAACCACCACCAAATTTTACTGTGGGTAGCAAGTGTTTGTCATGGAATGCTGTGTTCTTCTTCCTCCATGCATACCGCCCCTCATATATGTGTATATACTACATACATACACACGTACGTACGTACGTACGTACGTACGTACGTACGTACGTACGTACGTACGTACATACATACATACATACATACATACATACATACATACATACATACATACATACATACATACATACATACATACATACATACATACATACATACATACATACATACATACATACATACATACATACATACATACATACATACATACATACACATACATATGGATCTAGCTCCCACAGTCCAGAAAAATTAACATGTCAAGTTAATTTAAGACCCCCTAGGTGAATTTATGACCAAGACGGGGATACTGAAAATCGGTGACTAAATAGACATAAGGACAATATTTTCCAAAAAGACCTGTCGAACAAAACCAAAAGCAAAAGATTATCTAATTTCTATGATCTGTATTTGTTCTTTTCCATTTTGTTTCTCATCAATTTTGTTACATATATGTCGCAGTATATTTGTATCCAACTTTTCGCAGTGCCTTTCAATATATATTGCCTTAGAAAACATCATATTCATATGAACGTTTTCACATTTATTTTTTATATTTTATGACCTTACAAACTTGAATGTATTTTATTGATATTTTATGTGATCCAACAACACATTGTGAAGTGGATCCATTTTTTTTTCGAAAGGTCAAGTATGTATTTTTAAATCTGAAGTGTGAGGCGCATTTATATTCAATCAACTCGTACTTTGATGTTCCTAACTACAATCCAGTGCAATCAGTTGCCTTCAGAAGTCACCTAACTTGTAAATAGAGCATCATGAAGACCAACGAACTCACCTGACACGTCGCACTCCTATTAAACAAACAGCTAGTTCCGCTTTGTCCAACAAATCACCTTTTAAGTTGGAACAATACTTTTTTCTTCAAATGTTTTAAATGAAGCACGATCATTGTTAGAATGGGCCTCCTGGTCACACATCACTAGCTAGATAGCGTGAGCTATACTTTTGTCTTGTTGTGACCCTTCTCTGGCTTTCACTGGCCTTCCCTTTTCTGTGACAATCTTTGCACATATACTATATTAGTTGATTTCAGTCGAGACTGCAAGGTCGCACATCACACAGTCTTGTGGGTGGGCGGCCAAGAGTATAACAGTAGGAATCCTGGAGGTGGGGGTTAGACCTTCTTCCACAATCTCGCAGATAAGGCTCCACAGCTCTCTCTCGATCTTTCTGGCATCTATTAAATAGTTCAACAGAGAATATGCAGTCTTCTGGTTGTTACTATTAGAATAGCGAGAATTAAAGATAAAAGAACCGGAAAAATATATCAACAGCAACAGAGAAGACCTACATGCAGTGCAGATTTGACACATCTAACATGATGACCTTCTACACTGCCATCATCCAGTCTATCCTCTGAACCTCCATCCCTGTCTGGTTTGGATCAGCCACCTGAATGTTGTTAGTCATTTAAATGTTGTATAGAGGCTGAGATCAACCGGAGTCAAATTCCTTGTTTAGCATGCACAAACCTGGCCAACCAAGCTGATTCTGATTATGATTCTGATGTTGCATCTTAATCTGCGATACAGGTGTTTATGACATTCGCACTATATGAAAGAAACAGAAATTCAAAGTCAAAGTCAAAGTCTGCTTTATTGTCAATCCCTTCATATGTCAAGACACACAAAGAAACCGAAATTCCGTTTCCTCTATCCCACGGTGACGAGACATAGTACACGATAGACATACAAGTAGACGACACAAAATAAAAACAAGAAGGCACAAACAATAAATAATAAATAATAAATAAATAATGAGTGATGAATAAATAATAAACAAATAACACAATAAATAAGAGGACCAAAACTGAGCCAGTGTGCATACAGCAGACAGTAAGCATAGCGCAAAGTACAGGACGCTACGCAGAAAGGGGGAGAGAGTTCAGGATCCTAAATTATGTGACAGCTACAAAAATGTTGATAAAGAACTGTTTTGTACTATCCTTGCTAATAGGTGTTTTGAAATTGGAATATTCAATACAATATTGTGTAGCACTTTACTAGACTACAACTTTCGCAGGTGTTGCAGCAACAATTGTTACTTCTTTTCACCGATTCACGACGACGGTCCATTGGGCGCTGTTGGACTGGACTGCCCTTACACCTGTCTATGGACCCCGTGGAGGCTATTTTGTGTGTTTTGGGGTGTTCTCTGATATTGAGGGGTGCTGGTCGGCCGCTGTTACTTTTTTTCCTTTGTCTTTTTGCTTTGCTTTGCTTTGCTTTGCTTTGCTTTGCTTTGCTTTGATGGCTTTTATCTTTCGCACTTTCCGGCTTTCTGTGTGTCGCCGTTGTGTGGCAGCCTTATGAGAGCCTATTGAGTTGCGCTCACGCCATCTGTGTGTCTTTTGTATACCCGCTCTGTGGTATGGATACTGCAGGGGCCTTCCACCCCTGGGATCAATAAATGTTGAATCAATCAACAGGCTGAATAAGTGTACGGTATGCTACTATTACATGACACAAACAACAAACTGAGAACGTGCCTGACGTAACATAGTAAGAGTTATTCAGATAACTGTAGCATAAATAACAATAATAAGTTTACCAAATCATCCGTGTCACTCCAAATCACTAAATCCAATGAAATCTTGATCCTCAGTGTCACATTTAAACAACTCTGCTAACTCCGGAGGTGGGTGATGAGGCGCTTCCCCTTCTGAGTCGCTTACTATGACTCTTCAGTTCCAGTTCCAATTGTTCCAACTAGGGGTGTAACGATACATCGATACACATCGATTAATCGATATAATGCTCTACGATTTATTGCCATCGATGCTAAACGTAAACATCGATTTATATCGCCGTGTTTGACCGCGGATATTAGACGCGACTTTATTTTGAAATCCAGTTCATTGTTGCTTGCTTCCTCTTTCCGGGAGCAGGGAGCAGTGCACGGCGTTGCTGCATGTGAAAGGGGAGTCGACAACTAGTACGCTGCTCCTGGGCTGGTGCTATGGCTAGTGTCCAAAAAGACGAGGAAATTTGCTTCCCTTTAGGCTTCAAGTCATTCGTTTGGAAGCACTTTGGATTCCAAAGAAAAGATGGCTCAACCGACAAGACACGTGCAGTTTGTAAATCCTGCCATGCGGTGATCAAATATTCAGGGAGCACAAATCTCGCCGCACATTTAAAGAAAAAACACGACATCAAAGTTCAGTGTTAAAATAAGCACTTTGTATACTGCAATACTATTTTTTATTTAAAAAAAAAATATCGATCGTAGAGCACTATATCGCGATATATCGTGAATGAATCGCAGCAGGCTTTAAGATATCGGCAAATATCGTATCGTAGTTCTTTATATCGATATTATATCGTATCGTGACAAAACCCGCGATTTACACCCTTAGTTCCAACCAAGTTCCAATCTGAATCTTGACACACAGGCCTAGACTGCCCTCATGCGGTTTAATGTTAAAATAACATGTGAAATGATATGTTAATAATTTCACACATAAGTCGCTCCTGAGTATAAGTCGCACCTGCAGCTGGAGTTAGGATAAAAGGAAAATGCATATTCAATACTACAATTTATTGGAAACTTTTACTGATACATTTTTAGAACAACTTTAAAGGATGAAGAGCTTTAAGCAAGCTAATTGTCAAATTGGATGGATTAATTACTTTGAGAAAAGAGAATGCATTTGACAATTAGAAAATGTAATTTCTGGAAAAATTGCATATGAAGGCTAATAGGCTGAATGAAAACTTTTGGAATGCTATGTACGGAATAGGGGTGTAAATCGCGGGTTTTGTCACGATACGATATAATATCGATATAAAGAACTTCGATACGATATTTGCCGATATCTTAAATCCTGCTGCAATTCAATCACGATATATCGCGATATAGTGCTCTACGATCGATTTTTTTTTTTTAATAAAAAATAAAGAACAATATCCTGATTTATAACAATTCATACGCAAAATCAACAAGGTACTGCAAACTCTTTATTTAGGAAATGACAGGAGTATTGTAGTATACAAATTGCTTACTTTAAAACTTAACTTTGATGTCGTGTTTTTTTTTTAAATGTGCGGCTCCCTGAATATTTGATCACCGCATGGCAGGATTTACAAACTGCACGTGTCTTGTCCGTTGAGCCATCTTTTCTTTGGAATCCAAAGTGCTTCCAAACGAATGACTTGAAGCCTAAAGGGGAGCAAATTTCCTCGTCTTTTTGGACACTAGCCATAGCACCTGCCCAGGAGCCGCGTACTAGTTGTCGACTCCCCTTTCACGTGCCTGCTCTGCTCACAACACAACAACGCCGCGCGCACTGCTCCCGGAAAGAGGAAGCAAGCAACAATGAACTGGATTTCAAAATAAAGTCGCGTCTAATGTCCGAGGTCAAACACAGCGATATAAATCGATGTTTACGTTTAGCATCGATGCCAATTAATCGTAGAGCATTATATCGATTAATCGATGTGTATCGATGTATCGTTACACCCCTAGTACGGAATGATGTCAAGAGACATTGATTGACAGGAAGTATATTACAATAACTGGAATGAGCTGAACATTTTGAAATTGGAATGGTTCAAATCTATAAAAAGAATGTGGAAACTAGGTGAATATGTGAAAATTAGAAAATTAGTGAATTTAGTGCATGGGAAATGCAGTGAAATGGCTTTAATGATCTGATGAAGTTGAAAGTGGCGAGTAATAAAGTAATTGAGTAATACAGTAATTGAGCCAAAAATTAATCAATTAAAACAGTATCCGAGTACAATTGTTTGGGACCCTTCCGGTTTGTTTAAAGCTTTTCCGGTTTATTTTTAAGCATTTCCGGTTGGTCTTTTTGGTTCCTGTTAGGTATAAGATGAACAGTATACATTTGGAATGGGTTTAATGGGTCAAAAAAGTTAGAAATTAGATGGGAAAAACTAAAATTTGTAAAGTTTTGTGTGTATTTTAAGGGTGAAAATGTAGAGCTTTTGGTACGTGGCTATTTTGGGAATGTTGAAAATCCTCCCCAAGGTGAGCTGAATTTCAAATGTCACAATGTAAATGTGAATTGTTCAATGTGCCGTTGAGAATGAATAGTGAAATTTTGGCTGGAAATTTGGCAATTTTGGGAATACCATACATTTTTGGGATGGAAAAAATGGGAGCTTTAAATATTGACCTATACAATAAATAAATATATAAATTTGAATAAGTATAGTGTTAGGCTACGGATTTTTAGTTATTGATCTGACTCCAAATTATGATCAACACTTACCACAAAAGTTGTTATGTCCTAATCCACACACTGGTACACCTAACAATTTTGCGAGTTCGTTCTGTCAAAGAGAAGACCAGGAGATAAATTAGGCCGAATTTACCAATTGTTTAATCCTGACAAAGCAAGCTAATACAGGCGCCTGGGTCTTGGGTCCTTAAAACAAAAACTCGTGTGCCTTCTGTGACCATCAAAAGACAACACATTCTTCCGGGTTGCCCAGTTTTAAAGAAACACAATATGAATATTCAAGCATGCAAAATATTGTGTGGTGATTGGTCGATGGTCATCCGCTGCTCAGTGCAGGTGTCTGGTCTCAGTTGTGGGCGGTTGGGTCTGGAGCACAATGACGAGTTGTTATTCGCGTTCCTCACCGGCCTTGAGATGTCCTCCCTGTCTGGACATCCTGTTCCACAATACTTTGAAGAGAATAAGTTCATACAGTTGCCTGCACATTCCTTACCGCTCTTCATGCGACTACACGAGCACACTAGAAATTATATTGATATGATTATATATGTCTAACGCAGCCTTAATCAAATATGTTTGCAAAGTGCCGAAAGTACATTTCCCTTTAATAGCTATTATATGTATTTTTAATCATGTCAATGTATTAACAAATGTAAAAAATTATAGGTACAATATTACAAAAAATAAACATAGATTACAAAACTAGTAAATTGTAACATACATAATGGAAAAAAATAGATCATTTTCATGTAGGAAATTTTACATAAATAAAATAACCTACAAAAAAGGGGGGGCGTTCGAAATCCCTTTGTGCGTGTTCCCAACTGCTTCTGCAAATAAAGAAGGACTCAATAGTAGGGGTGTAACGATACATCGATACACATCGATTAATCGATATAATGCTCTACGATTTATTGGCATCGATGCTAAAGGTAAACATCGATTTATATCGCCGTGTTTGACCTCGGACATTAGACGCGACTTTATTTTGAAATCCAGTTCATTGTTGCTTGCTTCCTCTTTCCGGGAGCAGTGCGCCCGGCGTTGTTGTGTTGTGAGCAGAGCACGCACGTGAAAGGGGAGGCGACAACTAGTACGCGGCTCCTGGGCTGGTGCTATGGCTAGTGTCCAAAAAGACGAGGAAATTTGCTCCCCTTTAGGCTTCAAGTCATTCGTTTGGAAGCACTTTGGATTCCAAAGAAAAGATGGCTCAACGGACAAGACACGTGCAGTTTGTAAATCCTGCCATGCGGTGATCAAATATTCAGGGAGCACAAATCTCGCCGCACATTTAAAGAAAAAACACGACATCAAAGTTCATTGTTAAAGTAAGCAATTTGTATACTACAATACTCTTGTAATTTCCTAAATAAAGAGTTTGCAGTACCTTGTTGATTTTGCGTATGAATTGTTATAAATCAGGATATTGTTCTATATTTTTTATTTAAAAAAAAAAAATCGATCGTAGAGCACTATATCGCGATATATCGTGAATGAATCGCAGCAGGCTTTAAGATATCGGCAAATATCGTATCGTAGTTCTTTATATCGATATTATATCGTATCGTGACAACACCCGCGATTTACACCCCTACTCAATAGACATCAAGAACCACACATTGTAGAGTTTAGGATTAAAATTATGAATGAATTAAGTCTGATTATATTCAAGATTCAAGAGTTTCTATTCGCCATGTTTGAGCGTGCCAAACAAGGAATTTGACTTCGGTAAATCACAGCCTCTGTTCAACATTTAGGTGACTAACAACACTCAGGACATGTGAAAAATGGCAAATATTCTCAAACATCCCCTGATCTTAAACTCCCAAGAGGGCAAGGAAAACCTCAAAACTCCAGCTCGGGTAAATGAGAAACCTTGAGAAGACACCACAGATGAGAGGGTCCCCCTTCCAGGATGACCAGGCTGCAATGGATGCAGAGAGGACACATAGTACCAACAGTGTAGACAAATTCAAAAAAAGTGTGGAGAGCAGGATGTTATTGCACAGTAATGACTCTGAGACTCTAAGAATGGTGTGAGTTCATCAGAGCAACAGCCTGGGGGAAGAAGCTGTCTCTGTGTCTGCTGGTTTTGGCGTACCGAGCGCTATAACGCCGTCTGGAGGGGAGTAGTTCAAACAAACTGCAACCTGGGTGAGAAGGGTCTGTAGAGATGTTCCTTGCACGTTTCCTGGTCCTGGACAGGTACAAGTCTTGGATAGATGGGAGGTTGATTCCAATGATCTTTTCTGCAGTCCTGATTGTCCGTTGCAGTCTGTGCTTGTCTTGTTTGGAGGCCGATCCAAACCAGACAGTGATGGAGGTGCACAGTAATGACTCTGAGACTCTAAGATTGGTGTGAGTTCATCAGAGGAACAGCCTGGGGGAAGAAGCTGTCTCTGTGTCTGCTGGGTGTGAGTTCATCAGAGGAACAGTCTGGGGGAAGAAGCTGTCTCTGTGTCTGCTGGTTTTGACTTGCAGAGCTCTATAACGCCGTCCGGAGGGGAGTAGTTCAAACAGACTGCAACCTGGGTGAGAAGGGTCTGTAGAGATGTATGTATATAACATTAGAATGGTTCCTTTTCATGAAAAAACACCAAACATATTTTATAATTGTCATTATTACAAAGATTACATAGTACAGTCCAAACAAATTGCTGTTCATTGATGCTCATGTCATTCACACATTTTGAACATGAAGCAATCGCCAAAGAATGAGCAGACATTTTTTTTCTGTTAACATTATTTTTAGCAGACTCTTTTTTCCTGTCCATGCCAGCAGAGTAAAAGGCAGTCTTCCTGACATCCCTCTTTGCACCATGCATATTGAACTTTGTCATTACATCATTTCTGCAACAGATTAAAAAAAAAACAGTAAAATTAACAATGGCTGTATTACACCACCACATTGTAAGCCTCCATGTCACGACTCGATCATGTCCATAGTTTCTGTCCGTGTGTCTGTGTGCTCGCCCCTCCCCTCCTGTGTGCCCATGATCAGTGTGGTCAGTCTCACCTGCCTCTTGTTACCTGTCTTGTACTTAAGTCCTGTCTGCGTGTCACTCCCGGTCGGATCATTGTTGTTCTGTCAATGTCACTCTGTCTTTGGTTTCAAGTCTCTGTTCAGTTTCTGTTGTTGGTTTTGTTAGTGAGTCATGTCAGTTTACCGAGTCTGTTAGTTTGTGTTTTCGCCAATAAACCCTGGTCCAAGCTGCACTTGGGCGCCCTGCTCCATCCGTTTCGTGACATTCCACTGTTGTCTGTTCTAATCTACAGTACAGATGTTAAACTTGTATGTGTAATCATACCTGTCCATGGGCTTGTTGGTGCATGCATGTCTTCGAATGCTCCCCCAACACAAGGCAGCATTGCTATCTGTATATAACAAAGTATGGACAGTGTCTCAAGTTGAATTGAGGGACTTTTTGTCCTATAGGTCAGGCAAAAGTGACAGTGAAAGTAACTCTAGTACAGAAATAAAACTAAATAGAACCCTACAAGTTCTTTTTGTGAGCTGTCATAAGTCAAGGCGAGACAATTACATCCAAAATTTTGACATTGCTTTTTGGTGCATTTAATGAGTTCTCCAGCTGTGTGAGTAGTCATTGAACGCACCCCAGGTGTACTGCAGAATGCAAGCGAGAACTTAAAAAAGAAAATAAAAGAAAAGAAACCTAGTTTCTAAAGATGAACATTTACAAACACAAAAGTGTCTCGCGGCACGCGACTCGCCCCAGAGGTCGGCCTGTTGGAAAGATTGGGAGCACCAAACTTCCAGCGAGGAGGCCTGAATGTGGCCGTTTAAAATAGCTCTATTTCGGATAGGCGGCTGATGTGGTACCCCATACATGGACTTCAGGGGAAGTGTGAGTGTAGTGTGGATATACAGTGAACCGCGTTTTTCGCGGGGGTTACGTTCCAAAAAGAACCCATGCTAGGCGAAATCCGTGAAGTAGAGAAAATATATTGTTACAATATATACATAACAAACTTTTATGAACCTTTATTGTAATTTCTTGTTGGCGCCGCGGTAGTGGCGAGACGTTTGCAGCAGCTCCGTCGACTAGTCTGTATATTGTCTCGTTTTATATGTTTTTTTGGACTATTTTTCTTTTCCTCAGTCCTGTGTTTTTCTTTTTTACCGGGCACAAACATGTTTGCAAAAACAGTGACCCTGGCCCTTTTATTTTTCCTATATTTCACCTGGTTCATCACCCCAGCAACCACCGAAGCAGGGAGTAAACGCTCCATTGTTTACACCGGTGGTCAGCTGTTAGCCTTCTGTAGCCAAGGGAAGCTAACCGGCTACAAGCCCGATGTTTCCCCCGAGCTGAAGAGGAGGAAAAGGGGACGACGCTCGGGTGTTATGTGCCGGAAAAAGAAACGCCGCTTCAAGCCCACACTCCCCACCATCATCACCGGGAATGTGAGATCCATCTGTAATAAGATGGATGAGCTAACGGCGCTGGCACGGCACCAACGGGAGCATGCTCCTGTTCACGGAGACCTGGCTAACGGAGCAAACACCGGACTCTGCCGTCGCTCTGGACGGATTTAACCTGATAAGGGCAGACAGGACACGAGAGAGCGGTAAGAGGAAGGGAGGGGGGCTTGCTGTGTTTGTGAACGATAGATGGTGTAACCCTGGGCACATCACTATCAAAGAGCAACTCTGCAGCGCGGACATTGAGCTGCTAGCCGTTAGCATGAGGCCACACTACCTGCCGCGGGAACTCTCGCATGTTATCGCGATAACTGCGTACGTTCCCCCAAATGCTAATGCCGACGCAGCCCGCGATGTCCTACACAGCAGTGTAAGCAGGCTGCAAACACAGCATCCACATGCCCTCCTCCTTATTACCGGGGACTTCAATCATGCCTCTCCTTCATCCACACTTCCAACTTTCAGCCAATATGTCACCTGCAGCACCAGAGGAAATAAAACACTGGACCTTTTTTATGCCAACCTTAAGGAGGTATATACATCATCACCCCCCCCCCCCCCCCCCTTGGAAGATCTGATCACGATCTGATCCACCTTCTCCCCCTGTATCAGCCTCTGGTGCACAGGCAACCAGCAGTCACCCACACCAGACAGATCTGGTCTGAAGAATCTCTGGAGACTCTTCAGGGCTGTTTTGAGACCACAGTGTGGGACGTGTTCTGTGAGGACTACGGGGACGACATCGACGGTCTCACCAGCTGTGTCACAGACTATATTAACTTTTGTGTAGACTCCACCATACCCACCAAAACTGTCAGAATTTTTGCAAACAGCAAACTTTGGATCACCCCTGAGATTAAAGACCTGCTCAGGGACAAAAGGAGGGTCTATAAATCAGGAGACAGGGACCTGCTGAAGACGGTGCAGAGGGACCTGAAGAAGAAGATCAGGGAGGGGAAGAGCAACTACAGGAGGAGGATGGAGGACCAACTGCAGCGGGACGACGTCAGCGGGGTCTGGAGGAGCCTGAACACCATCTCAGGACGTAGCAACTCCAGACCTGCGCTGGACAGGGATCAGGAGTGGGTGAATGACCTGAACCGGTTCTTCAACCGGTTTGAACAACCTTCGACTCCTCCCTGCTGCAACTCCCCCCGACTGGAGCCTCTTCTGCTCCGAGGACTCTCACCTCAACCCTGCCCCCTGCTACTCCCCCTCCCAAACCCCCCAACCCACTCTCAACTCCACCGGACCCACCAACCCCACCCCCCCTGCAACCCCCCCCCCCCCCTCCCCTGCACCCCCCCCCCAACCCAGCATGGTGCTCTCCACAGCCCAGGTGGAGAGAGGACTGGCCAGGCTCAAGGTGAAGAAGGCGACGGGTCCAGATGGCATCACCTCCAGGCTGCTCAGATCCTGCTCCGGGCAACTGTGCAGGATTGTGGAGCACATATCCAACATGAGCCTGAGGCTGCACAGGGTACCACTGCTGTGGAAGACGTCCTACGTGGTACCGGTGCCCAAGTCATCTCACCCCAGCGACTTCAACCACTACCGGCCAGTGGCCCTGACATCCCACCTGGCGAAGACCCTGGAGAGGCTGGTCCTCCACCACCTGCGCCCCCTGGTGAGCTCCTCCGCCGACCCCCTGCAGTTCGCCTACCGGCCGAGCATCAAGGTTGAGGACGCCGTCATCTTCCTCATTCAGAGGTCCCTGGCCCACCTGGAGCGGGCTGGAAGCACTGTGAGGATCATGTTTTATGATTTCTCCAGTGCCTTCAACACCATCCAGCCAGAACTGCTGGGGAAAAAACTGCACCATGCTGAAGCCTGCCAGCAGCTGACATCATGGGTCCTGGACTTCCTCACAAACAGACCGCAGTTTGTGAGGACAGGAGGCCGTAGGTCTGACACGGTGGTCTGCAGCACAGGAGCTCCACAGGGGACCGTCCTGGCCCCCCTCCTCTTCACCATCTACACAGCTGACTTCACCCACCACACATCAACCTGCCACCTCCAGAGGTTCTCGGATGACTCCGCCATCGTCGGTCTCATTAACAAAGGAGACGAGACAGAGTACCGAGAACTGAATCACAGATTCGTGGACTGGTGCCAGCGGAACCGCCTCCAGATTAACTCTGAAAAAACAAAGGAGCTGGTGGTGGACTTCCGCCGGCGCAAAGTGCCCCCCTCGCCGGTGAACATCCAGGGAACGGACATAGAGATTGTGGACTCTTACAAGTACCTGGGTGTTCACCTGAACAATAAACTGGACTGGACTGTAAATACTCAGGCCCTATACAAGAAGGGCCAAAGCAGACTCCACCTGCTGCGCAGACTGAGGTCCTTCGGAGTGAGGGACGGCCTCCTGAGGACCTTCTACGACTCTGTGGTGGCGTCCGCCATTTTTTATGGGGTGGTCTGGTGGAGCAGCGGCATCACTGCAGCGGAGAGGAAGAGGCTGGACAAGGTGGTGAAGAAAGCCGGCTCTGTCCTGGACTGCAGTTTGGACCGGGTGGAGGTGGTGGGAGAGAGGAGGATGGTGGCTAAGCTGTCCTCCATCATGGTCAATGTCTCCCACCCCCTTCATGAGACTGTCAGAGCCCTGGAGAGCTCCATCAGTGACCGGCTTCGTCACCCACGATGCACCACCGAGAGACATCGCAGGTCCTTCCTCCCTGCTGCCATCAGGCTGTACAACCAGGCCGATCGCTGTAGCTAACGGACAATAATAACACGCAAATAACATGCAATAACCATATGTGCAATCATATGTGCAATACCTGCCTACCTCACACTCTTTTTACCTGCTTTTTTTGCACTGTTTATTTTTTTTCTTCCTCTGCACTATTTTTTATATATTTTTTTTTTTTATCGCCACTGTATAATGTATATTGTGTATATACTGTCCATATTTTTTTAATTATATATACCTTTACTTTTCTAAATCCCTTACCCCCTTCCCCGCATGCGTGTGTATCTGAGTGTGTATATGTTAAGTGTACTGCTGCTAACACAGAAGTTTCCCCATTGAGGGAATAATAAAGGATTATCTTATCTTATTTTAAACACTGTATTGTATTTTTAAATGCTTTTTTGTATTTTTCAAAATTCTATACGTAATGGGCATTCTCAGGACAGTATGGCCGTAAGCCATGGTTGGTCCCAAAATTTTGCATTTTATAGATACAATCGTCCCTGAAAACCAAGACTTGGCGTTTCATGGAAACATGGCTATCATGAAAAGTTATTGAGAGCTTTTTATGTGGTAGCACGAATTTGCCATTGCGACCTGCATCTTGCTGCATCAAAGTAAATGTCATGAAAAGTGGAAAAACCTTACATGGAAGAGCAATGTGTTGTTTTGGGATCTTAACAAATAAAGACTGCTGCTTTGAGTTCACAGGGAGCCAGCCTCTTTATTCACTGTACATAGTCTGCTCTCTAGAGGTAAAAGACGTGAACTACAATGCTATGGATGACACCACACAATATAGGTTTGAAACTCGGGGTATAGTTTCAATGTCGGGGTTAAAACTCGGCTTGCAGTTTCCGAATGCCATACGTAACGGGTGTTGTCAAAATTTCCCTAAACGATTGAAGTGCAAAAAAAAAAAAAAAAGCTTACAGCACCTGGTATTCCCAGGCGGTCTCCCATCCAAGTACTAACCAGGCCCGACCCTGCTTAGCTTCCGAGATCAGACGAGATCGGGCGTTCTCAGTGTAGTATGGCCATAAGCTGTGATTGAGCCCAAGATGTTGCATTTTATAGATACAATCGCCCCTGAAAACCAAGACTTGGCGTTTCATGGAAACATGGCTATCAAGAAAAGTTATTGACAGCTTTTTATGCGATAGCACGAATTTGCCATTGCGACCTGCATTTTGCTGTATCAAAGTAAATGTCATGAAAAGTGGGAAAACCCTACATGGAAGCGCAATGTTTTGGGTTCTCTTACAAATAAAGACTGCTGCTTTGATTTCACAGGGAGCCAGCCTCTTTATTCACTGTACATAGTCTGCTTTCTAGCGGTAAAAGACGTGAACTACAATGCTATGGATGACGCCACACAATATAGGTACACTTTTGTAAACATTTTAAAGTCAAACTGGGTTTCATACACAGTATCCTTTATTTAAATAAATAATAAAATACATAGTAAATACATATATTGTTACAATACAAGACTTTTATGAACCTTTTTTTATAGTTTTATACACTTTATTGTTTTTTTAAACACTTTATTGTATTTCTAATCACTTGTAAAAATGTTAAATTCAAACTGACTTTCAGAAACATTCTTAATTATTTAAATAAATAATAAGATAAATAAGAGTAAATATATTGTTACAATATCCACACAGGACTTTTAGGAACCTTTTATGAAGTGTAAACGTGTCTGGCTCCTCTCTGCTCTTTTCTCTCTTCTGGTAATTATTTTTTTAAACACTCCGCTCTGCTCTTGCCATGCTGAACAGCTGACGCGCCCCCGCATCCAGCAGGAGGGCATCTGCACAAGACTTTCATAATTCCATTTTTAAACACTTTATTGTACTTTTGAACACTTTATTGTATATTTAAGTACTTTTTAAATAGCTTTAAAAAACGTGCTATGCCCTTCCGCTTCGATGACGCCCTATTGTCTTCTTTACACTTTGTGTGAGCCCGTGTTGCATTTAAAAAATAACAACAAAATAAGTGTAAATCAGAGATGCTGCCGATTCTGCTGACAGAAAGCACAAAATCCATCCGAATTGGCTCGCGCATGTTAATTAAAGCCAAAAGCATAGAAGTGCATATTTAATCGTGTCGTGAATTGTTTCGAGAGCGATCGATCGATGGGGACTGGACAGAGAGCACAAACAGCAGCTGAATTGGCTAGCGCAGGTTAATTAAACCCAATAGCATAGAACTGCGTTTTGAATCGTGTTGTGAAGTGCTTCCAGATCGATCCATCCATCCAACCCCATCCGTTAGTGCTCACTCTAACTTGTTTGCAAGAACCACACGGGAGACATTATGCCCTTTGAGCACTTGCAAGTGGAGAGGTCAGCAATGTTTGACCAAAGTCTGCCTTTGGTCTCTTGCAAGACCATATTTATTGAGAACAAGCAGGTTGGGGGTGACAGTGGACATGTTTGATGGTCACTTCAGCAACTGGTTACTCAATACGGAGGGTCCCAGCTCATTGTTTTACAAGGTCGTGGAAACAGAAACTAGTGGAGCATTTGAGATGACTGACTAAGCAAGAATGTTTCCACACCATTTGGAAAGTTTCAAAAACTGAATGGTTAAACTTTCCAGAGTCAAGGAAAGGTGAAAGGTTTAAACAAAGTTAATAATTCTAGTCTACATTACAACATAATCATACGATCAAGTTCATTTGTCAACCCTAACACCATCCATCTCAATCCACCTCCATCCATCCCCATCCATCCGTTCGTCTGTCCATCTGTCCATCCATCTGTTCATCCTTCCTTCCTTCCTTCCTTCCTTCCTTCCTTCCTTCCTTCCTTCCTTCCTTCCTTCCTTCCTTCCTTCCTTCCTTCCTTCCTTCCTTCCTTCCTTCCTTCCTTCCTTCCTTCCTTCCTTCCTTCCTTCCTTCCTTCCTTCCTTCCTTCCTTCCTTCCTATGGGATTGGCAGTTGATGCAAAGTTTTGTATTTTGTGAGAGAAATTGCAGAGAGAGAGCGAGACAGACACAGACAGACAGAGTGAGAGACAGACAGACAAACAGACAGAGACAGACAGACAGTGCGAGAGAGACAGAGACAAGACACAAAGAGGGAGACAGAAAGAGAGAGGGAGACAGAAATAGAGCAACAGAGAATGTACTTTAATATATACATTTTGATGCACGTATGCACATAAGGTGTTCCTGGAGATAAAAGTAAACACACAATACAACCCACGCAGGCTATTAACAGTGAATGAGGTTATTTTGATTGATCCCATGATGACAGTAGAGATAATGAAAACTGTTGACGAAGCATGACGCTATATTGCTCTGAGAGTCTGTATGTGTTTTATTTGTCTTACCTGTATGTGTGCGGCAAAACTTGGCACCATGCTCCCAACCTAATTTTCTCTCCCTGCATTAATTATTTCACCCCCTTCTCACGAGGCCACCCATGCCAGTAATTCAAACAGCATGAAAGGTATATGAGTGCTATGTGCACAGTAATGTCTATTGGATATTATGTGATAAAGATATAGAGTGCTGCTTTTCTACAAATCTTTTTTTTCCTTTTGATTAATTCTATACTGCAAATCTTTAATCTATTATTGTCTCCTACATCTTCTGCTCAAACTCCCCTGATTTGAAAGTCTAACTTCACCACATTCAGAAATCGCCTCTGTCTGCTACTTGTCTCCATTTAGAGCATTTTTCTACTGAAATAAACACAGCCGTTTTTCTGGGTGTTCACACAATCTCAATTTGGCTTCTTTTGCTTTTTATCCAAACCTTCCAGACAATAACTGGTCATAAGTGGCCAATTCTAATTAAGACAAGGTCCCTGCTCTGGGATGACAGAATTCAAAATATTTTTTTTTCTCATCAATGATCTCTGATGAATATTAATGTGATGTTTTGCTGACATCAAACAAATAAATCTGTAGTTTCCCAAGAACACGGTTTTAATATATCCATCACGCAACTTCACATACACCGACGGCCATTAACTATACACTTCTCGTCGTCCAAACACGCCTTAACATTCCTTATACCCGCGAGAGTTAACTGTGTGTGTACTTCAGGTACCACAGAAATTTCCATACATTACATCTCCCCTTTTAAAGTCATAACATGCTTTCAGTACAGACTGTATAACAAAAATCCTTCGACTTACTCCATGCATCAAAATCAAAATCAATCCTATTCCTCATATCGAGTTTACATCCAAAGCAGATAAATGTAACTACCGTAAAGTCCGGACTATAAGCCGCGACTTTTTTCCAAAATTTTGAACTTATAGTCAGGTGCGGCTTATATAAGGATTTTTTTCGTGATTTTTGTGATGACTTGATCACTTTTATACACTGCGGTATCTTGAAGAAAAAAACAACAACAAAAATACTATTTTGAAACACTACTATGGCTGCTGCTTATTCTGGCTGTGTTGCTTGTGACTATTATGAGCTTTAGTAGGCATGCACGCTAGGTGACCTGCGTCAAAGGGCTCTAAACATTTTCTCTTACTCTGCCATGTGACTCAGAGATTACACAAAGCAGTGGCGCTGTTTGGACCATCAGCATTGTTTTAAAACCCAATCAATCAGCATTTAAATTCAATTCTTCTGACATTTTGCTCACCAAAAACAAATTGTAATGGACGTGAACTTTTAATGCATTTTATTCAGAAGGTTACTTTGAACCCCGAGTATTCTGCCTTTTGTAATAAGTTTAAGTAGAAACACGTTTACATGTAGCGCTTTACCTCCCTCTAATGGTTGCAGTGGGAAGTTGTTTTTGAGAGCAAATACCGAATGGCAGCAAGCAATGTCGACTCGTGTGCATCTGTTAAAAGCTGATGTTTAAACCTTTTATGCTGTGCCTTGGACAAGATTTGTCCGTGAGTATTATTCGAATTTTGAAAGAATATTTTATTTTGGTTACATGTGATGTTTAATGCAAACTTATTCACCGTAAATGCGATGTAGCTTGTATGTGTTTAGCTAACGCATAATTTTACTTGTATTTTTTCCTAGTTTTACGACGGTCTTAAGAGGGCAATGGTTTGAGGCCATTCTACAAATAAATCAGCTAAAAGAAACCAAGTCTGATTATTTGGAGCGTCGTTAACTCGCTGTCTAGCTGGTGAAAAACTAGATGCTTCAGAGTGAGGACAGCACAGTAAAAGGACACTAGCGCGGCGGGCACAACCACGAGGAGCTACATCCAGCAAGATAACCATGAGCCTACGGTCAGGAAAGCGGTATCACCCAGCTCTACCAGAAGAAGAACTCAAGCCAGACCCTACAGAACCAGGACAAGTGCACAACACAGACGATGTGGACAGCACGGAGAACAAGGGTAACGCAAGCTACACGGACACAAAGATGAAGTCTTCACGCTCGCATACATCCAAACGTTCATCCGTAAGTTCTGCAGCGCTAAAAGCACGTGCACAAGCAGTTGCTGCACGAGCACAGCTGGAGTATTCATTAAAAGAAGCAGCCATAATGAAACAAAAAACTGAACTTGAGGCTAGTTTACATGTTTTGAGTAGTCAAAAAGCTGTTGCAGTTGCCGAAGCAGAGGCTGCTATTTATGAAGAAGAGGAGGGTCTCTCAAAGACTGAACTGAGTCATGTGTTTGTAGAACCACCTGCTAATCCAATGCAACGCACAGCAGAGTATATTCAGCAACACACAGACATTTGCCATGAAGGATTCACATTACGAGTTGATCCTCTCGCTTGCCACAATGCTGCACGTGAACAATGTGAAATGGCTATGACTACAAAGATAGACAATAAAGGCATGCACAGCGTGGAAAAAACGGATATTAAAGTAGAGCACGAAACACAGCAAGGACAGACGAATTCCCCCAAACTGTATCCGTACGACACTCCTCCGACATCAGTAGAAATACGGGGTGTACAGGACATCACAAAGTACCTAACAAGGAGAGAACTGTTAAGTACAGGACTTTTGCAGTTTGACGATCACCCAGAGAACTACTGGGCGTGGAAGGCTTCATTTCAAAACATCATAAAAGACTTGCATGCTACAGCGCAGGAAGAACTAGATTTAATGATAAAATGGCTTGGAGTTGAGTCTGGTCAGCAAGCTAAAAGAATTCGCTCAGTCTATGTTTTCAATCCAATCGCTGCTCTCGGCCTTGTGTGGCAAAGACTCGAGGAATGTTACGGGTCTCCTGAAGTAGTGGAAAATGCACTGTTGAAAAAGATTGAGCAGTTTCCCAAACTCGGCAACAGAGACAGCACAAAGTTAAGAGAGCTAGGTGACATTCTACAAGAAATCGAATGTGCAAAGGAGGGAGGATACTTACCAGGCCTCTCATATTTGGACACAGCACGCGGACTGAACCCCATTGTGGACAAACTACCCTACGCGTTACAAGAAAAATGGATTGCAACAGGAGCAAAGTATAAGGAGCAATACAAAGTCTGCTTTCCCCCTTTCAGCGTCTTTTCAAGATTTGTGAGACAACAAGCCGAAATAAGAAACGACCCAAGCTTTGTCATCACACCTCCAGCTAGCACAAGCTTCAAGAAAGACCAAGGTTTTAAAGGTAATTCCAGGCAAGTGATAACTGTGAACAAAACAGACATTCCCACAGACAGTAGTTTTTCTCAGAACAGATACAGTCGGTTGCCAGAAAGCCCCGACAAGCTATGCCCAATACATAAGAAGCCTCATCCTCTAAAAAAGTGCAAAAGCTTTAGAGCAAAACCCATAGATGAGCGCAAGTCCTTTCTTAAAGAGAATAGAGTCTGTTTTAAGTGTTGTGGCTCTACTCAGCATTTAGCAAAAGACTGCAAGGTACAAATAAAGTGCACAGACTGTGGCAGTGACAGACATTTATCAGCGCTACATCCAGGTCCACCTCCTGTTCCAGCTGATAGCCCTGAAGCCGACAAAGAGGATGGCGGGGAGACAGAGGACAGTGCAAACATTTCAGTGGTCTCTAAATGCACAGAAATCTGCGGTAATGCAGACAGTCCACATTCATGCTCAAAGATAAGTCCGGTGTTAGTCTATCCAGATGGCAAAAGACAACAAGCACAAAAGATGTACGCAGTGCTTGACGAACAAAGTAACAAGTCTCTTGCTAAGTCACAGTTTTTTGAGCTGTTTAATATTAAGACACGCTCAGACGCTTACAAGCTCAGAACATGCTCCGGTCTGTCAGATAATGTTGGCAGAACAGCATCAAACTTTGTGATTGAGTCAATGGATGGTAGAGTAAAACTCCCACTCCCAAATCTGATCGAATGTGACATGATTCCAGACGATAGGAGTGAGATACCGTCTCCACAAGTTGCTATGCAGTTCCCACACTTACAGAATATAGCTGACAAAATATCTCCTGTCGAAATACAAGTACCTGTCCTTCTACTCTTGGGAAGAGATATTATACAGGTACACAAAGTCAGAGAGAGAATCAACGGGCCGCACAATACACCCTATGCGCAGCGCCTAGACTTAGGGTGGGTAATTGTTGGTGAAGCCTGCCTAGGAAAGACACACAAGCCCTCGAATGTGAATGTCCTGAAAACACATGTTCTTCAGAATGGCCGTGCTTCTTACCTCAGCCCATGTCCCAACATCTTTCAAGTAAAGGAGTCGAGTGGTTGCAGCTTCCAACCAAACACCACACCCGCTCTTCAAAAGGGCAGTGAAGATAAAAATTCTGATTTGCTGGGACAAACTGTTTTTGAGAAAACAAAAGATGACGACAAACCAGCGCTGTCGGTAGAAGACAAAGACTTTATTGACATTATGGAAAAAGAAGTGTTTCAAAACAAAGCCAACAGCTGGGTGGCACCGTTGCCATTCCGCTCACCCAGACCGAAACTTCCAAGTAACAGGGAGCAAGCATTCAAACGTCTTCAGTCACTCAGGAAAACACTGGACCGCAACCCTGAAATGAAAAGACAATACACTGAGTTCATACAAAACCTGCTGAACAATGACCATGCGGAGCTCGCTCCACTTCTGGACTCGGACAAAGAACACTGGTACTTACCATCCTTCGGTGTGTACCATCCTCAAAAACCCGACCAGCTGAGAGTAGTTTTTGACTCAAGTGCAGAGTTTCAAGGACAGTCCCTTAATAAAGTCTTGTTAAGCGGACCTGACCTCAACAACACACTACTAGGTGTTCTTATGCGCTTTAGGAAAGAGCCAGTAGCATTTTCGACTGATGTGCAGCAAATGTTTTATTGCTTTGAAGTGAGAGAGGATCACAGGGATTATCTAAGATTCCTTTGGTATGAAAATAATGATCCGGATAAAGATATTTGTGAATATAGAATGAAAGTCCACGTTTTTGGAAATAGTCCCTCCCCGGCCGTGGCTATTTACTGTATGAGGCGTGCTGCAGTCGAAGGAGAGGAAGAGCATGGACAAGATGCAAAGCAGTTCATTATGAGGCATTTTTATGTGGATGACGGCCTTGCATCCACAACAACCTCAGAAGAAGCTGTTGAGATACTCACAAACGCACAAAACATGTTGGCACAATCCAATTTAAAGCTACACAAAATAGCCTCTAACAGCCACAAGGTAGTGAAAGCATTTCCTGCTGCTGAAAGAGCAAAAGATCTGAAAGACTTGGATTTAGAGCCGGGCGACATACCTCTGCAGAGGAGCCTAGGGGTGCTCTGGAATCTTGAAACTGACAGTTTTACCTTTCACGTCACCACCGAACTAAAGCCATACACCAGGAGAGGTGTGTTGGCCACAGTTAACAGTTTGTACGATCCACTAGGTTTTGTATCACCCATCACAATGCAAGGAAAAGCACTTCTACGTGAACTGTCCACAGAGCAAAAGGATTGGGATGAACCACTTCCTGTGGAAAGAGAAGAGGAATGGAACAAATGGAGATACTCATTAAAAGATCTTGAGCAGCTACAGATACCAAGATGCTACCTCCCATTCTCCCAATCTACAGCTGTGAGGAAAGAACTGTGCATATTCTCAGATGCCTCCACCATGGCCATAGGAGCAGTAGCGTATCTGAGAGCACTTGACAGTGAAGGTCAGTGGCACACGGGTTTTATCATGGGGAAGTCAAAAGTGGCCCCCCGTCCTGCCCACACGGTCCCGAGACTAGAGTTATGTGCAGCAGTTTTAGCTGTTGAAATGTACGAACTCATTAGGGATGAGATGGACATTGAAGTAGACACTGTCAGATTTTTTACAGATAGTAAAATCGTTCTTGGCTACATACATAACAACACAAAGAGATTCTACACTTATGTAGCTAATCGAGTGACCAGGATCAGGAAGTCCGCACATCCTGCACAGTGGTGTTACATAGCTACTTGTGACAATCCAGCAGACAATGCAACCAGACCCATAGCAGCTTCTACGCTAGCTCACACAAACTGGTTTAGTGGTCCTTCCTTTTTAACACAGCCCAATAAAGAGTCGACGCATTCAGATGATTTCAATCTGATTGACCCTGATACAGATACTGAGATCAGGCCTGAGGTGAAAAGTTTTGTCACTAAAACCTCAACTACGCAGTTAGAGTCAAGTCGCTTTGAAAGATTCTCTCAGTGGACAAGTTTGTATCAAACTATTGCATCACTAAAACGTGTAGCAACATCATTCAAGAAAACAAACTTGGGAAACAAAGGCTGGAAGTGTTTTAAAAACACAAACACTACCGATGAACTGTGTAAAGCAGGGAAATTTATCATTCAAACTGTGCAACATGAAACATTCAAAGAAGAGTTCCGGTGCATAAAAGCTAACCAGCCATTACCAAAACAGAGCTGTCTTAAAAAGCTAAACCCTGTTATTGATGAAGATTGTCTTCTGAGAATAGGAGGACGCTTGGCACCTGCTAATCTCACTAAGGAAGAGAAACATCCACTCATTATCCCACGCGCTCATCACGTAGCAGTCCTACTTGTCAGGTACCATCACGAGAAGGTAGCGCATCAGGGGCGCCACATAACAGAAGGAGCGCTCAGAGCAGCCGGATTTTGGATTATCGGCAGTAAACGGCTTGACTCTTCTGTCATTCACAAATGTGTTCTCTGTCGTAAGCTCAGAGGGCAATTTCAAACTCAAAAGATGGCGGATTTACCTGTTGATAGACTGTTGCCTATGCCACCATTCACCAGTGTTGGAATGGACATCTTCGGTCCCTGGACGGTTACCACACGTCGCACCAGAGGAGGAAGTGCAGACAGTAAACGCTGGGCTGTACTTTTCACCTGTATGTCCATGAGAGCTGTGCACATTGAGCTCATCGAATCAATGTCGACATCCAGCTTTATCAATGCGCTGAGAAGGTTTTTCAGCATTCGTGGACCCGCACAGATACTCCGCTCGGATAGAGGTACCAATTTTATTGGAGCATGCAACGAACTGAAAATTGATCACAAGGACACAGAATTGAACTCTTACCTGCAGGAAAAAGGATGTACGTGGCTGTTCAACTCCCCACACTCCTCACACATGGGTGGGTCGTGGGAGAGACTCATTGGAATTGCAAGACGTATTTTGGATGGTATTCTTTTGAAAGTCATACATATCCAACTCACACATGAGGTGTTAAGTACTTTCATGGCGGAAGTGATGGCAATAATGAATGCAAGACCACTCGTGGCGGTGTCAACAGATCCTGACAGACCAAATCTTCTCACCCCAGCAATGCTTCTTACCCAAAAGACCAATGCCTTGTCTGCACCGACAGGAACCTTTGCACCTCCAGACCTCTATTCAAAGCAATGGAAGCAAGTACAGAGTCTGGCGGACACCTTTTGGAAACAGTGGAGGAGTGAATATCTTTCAACTCTGCAGCAAAGGAGAAAATGGACTGATGACAAAATGAATGTAAAAGTCGGTGACATTGTATTACTGAAAGACGTGCTTGCACACAGAAATGACTGGTCCATGGGAAGAGTTGTGAAAACATTTGAGAGTAAGGACAAGAAGGTTCGAAAAGCAGAAGTGAAGACTGTAAAAAATGGAAATGTGAAAGTGTTTTTGAGACCTATTACAGACATGGTTTTGCTGTTATCAGAAAAGTAAATGTTGCCTTTTTTTGTTATTTACATGTTCTGAGGTTTGATTTGTAGTGGCACAATTGTATTGTACCAGGCGGGGAGTATTCTGCCTTTTGTAATAAGTTTAAGTAGAAACACGTTTACATGTAGCGCTTTACCTCCCTCTAATGGTTGCAGTGGGAAGTTGTTTTTGAGAGCAAATACCGAATGGCAGCAAGCAATGTCGACTCGTGTGCATCTGTTAAAAGCTGATGTTTAAACCTTTTATGTTGTGCCTTGGACAAGATTTGTCCGTGAGTATTATTCGAATTTTGAAAGAATATTTTATTTTGGTTACATGTGATGTTTAATGCAAACTTATTCACCGTAAATGCGATGTAGCTTGTATGTGTTTAGCTAACGCATAATTTTACTTGTATTTTTTCCTAGTTTTACGACGGTCTTAAGAGGGCAATGGTTTGAGGCCATTCTACAAATAAATCAGCTAAAAGAAACCAAGTCTGATTATTTGGAGCGTCGTTAACTCGCTGTCTAGCTGGTGAAAAACTAGATGCTTCAGAGTGAGGACAGCACACCGAGGCTTAAACGGCGGCGCGGCGTATATATAGATTTTTAGGGCCTCCAGGGGGCGCTCTAGCAGGAAGCAAGAGCGAGACAGACGAAGAAGAGATAATGCGCCGAAGAAGACGTGCTAGTTTGTGTTTTGAACATTTCCCTGATCACGCACATACCCTCATCATGGAAAACACACGAAGAAAGGCATTTGATGCAGCTTTTAAGTTAAAAGCAATCGATTTGGCTGTCAAAGAGGTAAATAGAGCTTAAATGGCGGCGCGGCGTGCGTGTCGTATTTATGGATTTTTACAGCCTCCAGGGGACGCTCTAGGAAGCAAGAGCGAGACAGACGAAGAAGAGATAATGCGCCGAAGAAGACGTGCTAGTTTGTGTTTTGATAGGCAATAGTGCCGTATAATTCACATAAAGAAGAGACAGAACGAGATCAAGACGGACATTACTGAACGGAAGCTTTTATACACAAACCGTCATTATGGGGGACAAAAGAAATGCATATGATGCCGCTTTTAAGCTAAAGGCAGTCGATGTTGATGACATTGTGTTGCGTCACCCTTTTCTTTATTTCGTGGTCCCGTCTACTCTGGAGCTATACGTGTCGCTCGCTAGTATAATGTAATTTAGCGCTTCGTGCATGAATAAAATTAGCATGAACAGACCCTCATCACACTCGAAGAAATGCATAAAACCGACGACGAAAGAGAGACTGAGAACGTGTCAGGCGAAGGATATCTAACGCTATTCCAATCGGACGCTGAGGAGGAAGACTTCGATGGTTTCAGTGCGCAGGAGGAAGATGAAGACGATGAAGCTCTTATTTTACTTTTACTGGTATGTTTTTTAACGAGCCCTGTTGGTGCTGTACTACCGTGTCGCGTCTCAGTGACTTTTACCGGGTATGTTTTTTTTAATCCAGCCCTATTAGTCTTGTGTTACTTCTGTGTTGCTGCGGTATTACTGCCGCGTCACGGGCAGTGTTTGGAAAGAAATGTTAAGGTATGTTATTAAAACTTTAAAAAAGCTTTCTGTGTCCAGTCTTTCTTTGTTAATAACTCGCGTGCAGACTTCCGTGTTGCTGCGGTACTACTGCTGCGTCACAGGCAATGTTTAGAAAGACATGTTAAAGTATTAACATGTATTAAAGTATGTTATTAAAATTTTAAAAAGGCTTTCTGTGAACGGTCTTTCTTTGTAAAAAAACGCGTGTGCACATGCGGTTTATAGTCCGGTGCGGCTTATATAAGAAAAAAACTAAAATATCCCCCAATTTTAGCTGGTGCGGTTTATAGTCGGGTGCGGCTTATAGTCCGGAATTTACGGTATTTCAAATGTTTCAAAACGTATTTTCAATCACTCATCATACAACCAGTTCTGAACATTTTTTGCCCATTTTCTTTTTTTCACAACATCAACGTTCTCATAAATTCAGTCTGTTGGCTGGTTTACTCACTCTTCCTGAATGAGTGATGGTGACTGTCTCCCGAGTGGGTGAAACAGATGATCTAGTGGCAGGTGTCTCTACCTGGCTGGGATTCATACTCACATTTGTCCCAAAGTCACCAGTCCCTTCAGCTGTGAATTGTTGTGGAAGCCTGTCATAACCCGAAGATAATGTAAGTTAAGAAGTTAAAGTTAAAGTCTCAATGATCGTCACACACACATCTGGGTGTGGTAAAATTTGTCCTCTGCATTTAACCCATCCCCATGTGATTTTAATCCATCCCCTGGGGGAGAGGGGAGCAGTGAGCAGCAGCGATGCCGCGCTCGGGAATCAGTTGGTGATCAGTAGGTGCTTTCTGTAGATGACGTCTGTCCCGTTTATACTGTCCTCCATCAGTAGACTCCACCAAGTAGGACCTTGGAGTAGAACTGGCTTGTACCACCATACCTGGGGTTGTCCTTTGTCTCTCATCATCCAGTTTCATGAGAAACTTGTCCCCTGGACTCAGCTGCGGAAGATTTCTGACTCCATAAGCTTGCATTTGCTTAGCAGCTGCATCCCTTCATCGAATTTTGTCTTTGTCCGTCCATCCTGGATCTAGGTTCTTGGACAAGGTTGGGAGAGTTGTTCTGATCTTTCGACCCATCAACAGCTCGGCAGGACTCACTCCCGTGGATGATGATAGTGTAGCTCTGTATGTCATCAAGGCCAGGAGAAGATCTTCCTGTTTAAGAATAGCTTTTGCTACCTGCACAGCCCTCTCTGCCTGTCCATTACTTTGAGCATAATGTGGACTAGATGTCAAATTGATAGTTTCAATTATAAATTAAAATTTTCAAAAATAAATTAATTCTTTACCATATAATTAATATATATAATTAATCTGTCTCCTCTGGTATAGTGCCAACAGCCTTTAAAACCACTATCATTAAACCGCTACTTAAGCGACCAAATCGGGGGGGTGCTAATAGGACGTCCAACGCTGCGTGTTCGCTTCGGGGGGCGGGGGGGGGTGATGGGATGTCGGATGTTTATGCGCTGGATAGATTTCTTGTGCGCTGAGAATGTGGGGGGAGTGCCCGATTGCGCACGCGCGCAGCTTAGAGGGAACATTGGTCATCGGTATTATTATTACTCGTCTTAGTGCTGCCTTCGACACTGTAGACCGATGTTTTATTAGAGTGCCTTAAAAGCTGTGTTGGTATTTCAGGGTCAGTACTACGCTGGTTCTATTCTTATCTATCAGACTCGACTCACCGAGTGGTCCATGGCAATGCGACCTCTGAGCTCTATAACATTACGTGTGGTGTCCTGCAGGGATCGGTACTCGGACCAATTCAATTTAATATTTATATGATTCCGCTTAGGGCAGTGCTTCTCAAATAGTGGGGCGCTATACCTGGGGGGGGCGCGTGTGACCCTGGGGAACAGGCTTTTTTTTTGGCAGTACTAGAATGAAGTGTAATTGCGCATCTACTACAGTAGGCGGCAGTGGCGCTCTCATTGTTACTTCTGTCACGTTTGCGACAGTGCAACATTTTACGACTTACAAGACAACAGGTTTGCCTTGGTTAGCAGTGTTGAATCAACAGAAAGCTCCGACTGCGTCCCGTCTATAGCCTCCGTTATTCAACATAACAACCACCAACCTGAAAAAGTTTTTAACAGGGATGAAAAGAAAAGCGGAGAGAAACAAAGATAATGAAACAAAAGAAAGTCAGCCGAAAGCTAAGACGAGGAAATACGACGAAGCGTATTTAGCGCTTGGCTTCACTGTGAGTACAGTTGGAGAAGAGGAAAGACCGGTGTGTCTGCTGTGTCTAAAAATGCTCGCAGCGGACAGCATGAAGCCAAATAAATTGGCGCGTCACTTAAATACGTTACACCCCGATCACACCGATAAGCGATTTAGTTATTCTTTGTAAGTTTGACCATATGTCTTTCTTTTTTTCTTTAATATTAATAAGGATAAAATGTTATGCAGAGATGGATAGTCACGGTGGGGAGTGGGGGGCGCGAATAGTTTTCTTCTTGCTAGGTGGGGCGTAACAGAAAATAATTGAGAAGCACTGGCTTAGGGACATAATACGTAAATATAACTTTAGTTTTCAATGTTACACGGATGGCACTCAATTATATATGCCGTTATCGATGACAAATCCGCGGGACTGTTGTAATTTTGAGGCGTGCCTTACGGAGATCAAGCACAGGATGTCACTCAAATTCCTCCGTCTTAACCCAGATAAAACTGAGATGTTGATAAATTTATTTAAGGAAACCACTATAACTATGGATAACTGTACTATCATGCTGAGTGATACTGTAACTAATCTCGGAGTAATATTTGACCAAATGCTCTCCTTTCAAAAGCATATTAAGAACATAACTAGAATTGCGTTTTTTCACCTCCGTAATATTGCTAAGATTCGTCCGATTCTCTCGACCGGTGATGCGGAAACTATTATACATACGTTTATTACGTCGCGCCTGGACTACTGTAACACATTATTCTCTGGCCTTCCTAAGTCCAGTATCAAAAGTCTACAGTTAGTACAAAATGCTGCTGCAAGGCTGCTTTCACGGTAAAGAAAATTTGATCACATTACCCCAATATTAGCTACCTTACAATGGCTCTCGGTCAATTTAAGGTTCAAGGTTCTACTATTAACCTATAAATCATTGCATGGCTTTCGCCTTCATATCTCATCAACTTATTTGTTCCTTACGTTCCATCCCGTAACCTCCGCTCGCAAAACGCTAGTTTTTTAGTGACCCCGAGGGCCAAAAAAATGTCTGCAGGGTCTAGAGCATTTTCTATTCGGGTTTCAGAGCTTTGGAATGCCCTACCAATGGATATTAGAACTGCTACCTCAGTAGAAACATTTAAGACACGTTTAAAGACAAACTTTTATGATATGGCCTCTATTTAACCTATAGTGGCCGATTCGGCTGGAGTTTGTGTTTTTGCTCCTTCCCCCAATACCCCCCACCCCTCCCCGCCCGGGGAGGTGGTTAGGTGACACCCAAACTGACAGCGGCTGTCTGGATTCTCGTGGACCAATCAGGATGAGTGAACTGCGGCGGATTACCCTCCTCCGCGACACTGCCAGGACAATCGAGGTCACCTCCTGCAGCTCTTCACTTTGAATTGGACATCCACTTTTTCTTTGATTTTTTATATTATGTATTCTATGTGCCCTCTCTGCATCCATTGCAGCCTGGTCATCCTGGAAGGGGGATCCTCCCATCTGCTGTCCCTTCTCAAGGTTTATCATTTTTCCCCTGATAGGGGTTATTTGAGTTTTTCCTTGCCCTCCTGGGAGTTTAAGATCAGGGGATTTTTGAGAGTAATTGTCTTTTTTTGTGTGTATGTTGAGCACTTTCAGACTTGTTTGTGATTTAGGGCTATATACATAAACTTGACTTGACTTGGCTAGTGTAAATTAACGAATTTCTGTGGTCTTAACAAAGACAGCTAAATTTATCCGAAAGTTACCAAGTTGCACCTAATCCTTTAGAGCAGTGGTCACCAAACTACGGCTCTGAACAAATTGTGTTATTAAACTTTTTTTGGGGGTAATTTTGCCTGCAATGACTGCGTTCCCCCAGTAGATGGGGAAGCGCTCGCCTGCGCATTTACTACCGGAAGCCGTGTCAGAAAGCTCGGTGCACACTCACAAGTGCGTGTACGTACTCAGTAGTACGGACATGGCGCACTCGCGCTCTATTTGTATCAGTCCCAAATTTAGAGCGTGGGCTGTGACGACAGCATTCTTGTAATTCGCGCGCTGAGCTTTCAGATGCAGTTTTGCGCTAAAGCCACCCGCAAACCTTCCCCTGGAATCCTTCCATTAAAATGAGTCGCCCAAGGAAAAGCAAGGTGGACACAGTGCCGAGCGTTTAAAAGAGAGTGGCCAATTTGGCTCGACGTACGCGACGTGACGTTCAGCCACATGAACATCAACATCAACCCGTCACAGATCGAGGTAAACGGACCAACACCTCGGATCTCGCCTAAGAATTGCCACAACAAATTTTACTCCAGACTATGACGCACTAGCAAACTTTAACAAAAAAGACAGCGGTGTCTACAAGCCTACTGGAACCTACAAAAGGATTATAAGGAAGGAACACAAGAACTTTAAGAGACTGCTCATAAGTGTCAGAGAGATTCTGCTTTGACAACTGAGCTGAACTTTTATCTGTTAAGATTGTGCATAGCACAACAGAAAGTTAATGTTCCATGGCTTTTTTTTCTATGAAGAACCCAGAGAGAGTTATTTAGTTATTATTTATTTCCTGTTTTTTCTGTGAAGAATTCAGAGAGGGTTATTTAGTTATTATTTATTTCATTAATAGTGTTATTATTTGTTTCCTGACTTTTTTTCTGTGAAGAACCTGGAAAGGGTTATTAAATAACCGTTATTTGGTTATGTGTGGCTTTCTGGAAAACAATACATTGTTTAAGCTCCCCTACGATCGTCACACTTTTTCTGTTACAAACTGACACCGGCCCCCCATCAGAGAAAGGAAAAGTTATGTGGCCCTCACAGGAAAAAGTTTGGGGGCCCTGCTTTAGAGGAAAGAGCCGCTGTAAAAAGGACGCGGTCACTCTGATGTGTCTCGATCAAGTAGTTACTTGCCACGGGCGTCGGTTGATTTTAGAGGGATTGGCGTCCTAAAAAGAATAGATTAATTCTTTCCGAATTGAAATCTAAGAGGCGGTTAGGCTCGGACAAATATTTTCCCGCCCCGACTTACTTAAACTCTCGTTGCCCACTCTTAGCGCCTTAGTGTTGCAGAAAGAACAAGGAGAGTTTTTAACCCTTTAAACAGAGAGTTGGGTCACTTACGTTTGATAAGTGCAGACTTGACAATATATAGTATAAAGGGAAAAAGAGCACATGGTAAGACAACGTTAAAAGGATGAACAATTTTCACGGTCACTGTGAGAGGATAGTTGCTGGGATTTTTTTTCTTTATTTTAACCATCAGTGGGATTAGAGTTTGTCTATTTGTGGCGATATGGAGAGTGTAACAAGCCTGGCTCCACGGCAAGCCACAACACAAACTGTGGGGAGAATAACTCAAAGGGTTCAGGTCAATCAAAATGGTTTATTTCAACAATATTAATAATAATTCAATACCAACAGAAAGACAAGGTATGTAAGTATGAGTAGGAATCAGTTGTGTATGCAGTGCATGAAAGCGAATGACTGAGTGGAAGTGAAGGTGTTGTTACGTGTAAATCAAAGATAACTGGAACCCAAGATGAACTGAAGACAAAACTAAACGAGTTCCCTGTGGTGGGAGAGCGCAGAATGAGCGCAGCACAAGTAATTTAACACCACAGGTGCCACCACCACAAATGCCAACAATCAGGTGGCCCCACCCCGACCAGCCATGGGAAACCTCCCACAACAGGTAGGGGAGGGTCATGACAACAGGCACAGTCTAATATCATTTTCTGGCTTCAACCGTGATCTGTATTTGTTCTTTAGGTAGGCCAATGTGGAAAATCCACTTTCACGGAGCAATGTGGTGGAAACGGGTAACAGAGAGTTGTTTGCTTTTGCTGACAGTGCTCGAGATTCAGCCTGACAACCCACCCAGATCTTCACCGCACATCTGAACTGTGTTTTATACATGCTCCTCTTGACAGTCCGTGGACAGTTCGATTAGTTGATCCTCTTCTATTGCAGATAAGCTTTACCCTACTGCTTCATTATTGCTAAATGGGAGTAGGATCCATTTGTTATTACAGTGCCACTGATCAGATTCATCAAAGTACATTTAGAATTGGAGCACAGGGTTCCTCAAAAGGCCACTAACAATGTCCATAATATCAATAATGCCAGAATACTCCTCAATTTTTGGAAACATGGCCAGGTTTCTTTTGGTCTGTGGTCCTATGCAGCCAAGACAGGAAGTTATATGATGTAGTTTGGGAATCACAACTATATACAACATAATTTGAATGGGTAAAATTAGCTGGAAAAGAAATCAAGTCTAAGCAATGAATCCATTTTTTCCATTTCCAATTTTGCGGACCGCCTACAATACCGCCACGGGTTGACAATCCCTGAACTAGAATAATGCATCTTAGTTCAAACAACGATATATTTACAATGTGGTGGGGGGGGGGGGCGGGGGGGGGGGTATGCACGTCCAAATCATGCACCGAACCATTTGTGAATTAGATCTACACCTCTAAAGATTTGTAATTGCAAAACTGATTAGTGGTGTAAGCAGTGACACTACAGGCAATGTATGTAGAAATGTCAGGGAATGTCAGGGGAGGTAAAGCATCAGGGTCCCTGCTCCAGTGTTGTATTTCAAACGGGTCGACGTTACGGATACTAGCAATTTTTTCAAGGTATCTTCTTCTTGCATCTCTCTCTCTCTGTCTGTCTCTCTCTCTCTGTCTCTCTCTCTCTCCCTCTCCCTCTTTCTCTCTCTCTCTCTCTCTCTCTCTGATGCCTGAGCCACCTCATCTGGCTCCTCTCAACGTGGAGGAGTAGCGACTCTACTCCGAGTCTCTCCCGGATGACCGAGTTTCTCAACCTATCTCTCAGGGAGAGCCCGGACATCCTGCGGAGAAAACTCATTCCGGCCGGTTGTATCCGGGATCTCGTTCTTTTGGTCACGACCGATAGCTCATGACCATAGGTGAGGGTAGGAGCGTAAATTGACCGGTAAATTGAGAGCTCTGCCTTTTGGCTCAGCTCTCTCTTTACCACGACGGACCGGTACAGAGTCCGCATTACTGCTGATGCTGCACCGATCCACCTGTCGATCTCGTGCTCCATCCTCCCCTCACTCGTGAACAAGACCCCAAGATACTTGAACTCCTCCACTTGGGGCAGGATCTCATCCCCGGTCTGGAGAGGGCATTACACCCTTTTCCGACCGAGGACCATGGACTCGGATTTGGAGGTGCTGACCCTCATCCCAACCGCTTCACACTTGGCTGTGAACAGCTCCAGTGAGAGCTGGAGATCACGGCCTTAAGAAGCCAACAGCACCACGTTGTCTGCAAAAAGCAGAGATGCGATGCTGAGGTCCCCAAACCGGACGTCCTCAACCAGAGATGGGACCAAGTCACACATGTGCAAGTCTCAAGTGAGTCTCAAGTCTTAACCTTCAAGTCTCAAGCAAGTCCCAAGTAATTTTTTTCTTGGGCAAGTCAAGTCAAGTTCTTAAATGGGTCAAGTCCAGGGTTCTGTTTGGTTTAATTGCTGTAATGTCAAAGTTGCTGACATTTCAGTTACTTTTTTGCTTGATTTACAAGAAAAAAAGTCCTCAATTCTATTTTGTCTACTCTTAATTCCACTCTTCTGAGACACTGTTAATAATTCCTTGTATCCAGCAGAGATGGGACCAAGTCACACATGTGCAAGTCTCAAGTAAGTCTCAAGTCTTAACCTTTAAGTGTCAAGTAAGTCCCAAGTCATTTTTTTCTTGGGCAAGTCAAGTCCTTAAATAGGCCAACTCAAGTCCAAGTCAAGTCGTTAAATAGGTCAAGTCCAAGTCAAGTCACCTTATTATTGCAATTTTACCCGCAGAATCTGATCTTAGTAACGTGAAAAGACAAGATATAAGTAACTTTAAGTAACCATCATTGTCCAATGTGTCTAACCTGTTTAAAAAATATGACAATAATTTGGATTTGCACTGTAATTACTGATATTCAGTAAAATACACCATGGAATCAAAACAAAAGAAATTACCTCATACAATGATTGACAGCTCAATCTAAACAAATGAACGGCTGCCGACAGTGTCTGACACATTTGAGTTGCAAATATGAAAAAATAATCTGAAAAAAAATCAGAATGAAGAAACACATTAAAGAGCATTAGAAACATTTTATTTTTCATCTGTAACATCTGGAGACAACAGAGCTCTATAAACTTCAAACGGACAAAGTTTGAAGTTGTCGTCTGGCTGTCTGAAATGTTTCTGTTGCATATCTTGCACTGTGCTGTCCGTCTTTTGCCGTCATAAAGGTAATTACGATAGCCGAAGGTACCGCTCCCGCTGACATGTTTGTGCATGTCTGATATAAAGGGGCATGATTCTCCAATAAACACGTTAGGTAGGTAGAAAGGGCACGACTGATTGATTGACAGAGTAGCGATCCAATCATGACAACGCCATTCTCAGCCTGCGCTCCCACCATGTTATCGATATTACTTTTTTAAATGTATTATTAATTTTATATTCAAACTGAAAACATAAACTAAATAACACGGAAGTCATTCAAGTCATCGTGTCTCAAGTCAAGTCCCGAGTCTTTAACTTCCAAGTCCAAGTCGAGTCTCAAGTTTTTTTTATTTTTGTCAAGTCAAGTCACAAGTCATCAAAACAGCGACTCGAGTTGACTCGAGTCCAAGTCACAGTGACTCGAGTCCCCATCTCTGCCCTCAACGCCTCGGCTGCGGCTAGAAATTCTGTCCATAAAAATTATGAACAGAATCGGTGACAAAGGGCAGCCTTGCCGGAGTCCAACTCTCACTGGGAACGAATCCAACTTACTGCCGGAATTGCGGACCAAACTCTGGCATCGGTGATACAGGTACTGAATGCCCCTTATCAGTTGGCTCGACACCCCGTACTCCCGAAGCACCCTCCACAGAACCTCCCGAGGGACACGGTTGAACACCTTCTCCAAGTCCACAAAACACATGTGGACCGGTTGGGCGAACTCCCATGCACCCGCGAGGATCCTGCCGAGGGTGTAGAGCTGGTCCACTGTTCCACGGCCAGGACGAAAGCCACACTGCTCCTCCTGAATCCGAGGTTCGGCCTCCCGACGGACCCTCCTCTGTAGTACCCCTGAATAGACCTTACCAGGGAGGCTGAGGAGTGTGATTTACCTGTTATTGGAACACACCCTCTGGTCCCCCTTTTTAAAGAGGGGAACCACCACCCCAGTCTGCCAATCCAGAGGCACTGTGCCCGATGTCCAAGCAATGCTGTAGAGGCGTGTCAGCCATGACAGCCCGACAACATCCAGAGCCTTTAAGAACTCCGGGTGGATCTCATCTACCCCTGGGGCCTTGCCACCGAGGAGTTTTTTAACTACTTCAGTAACTTCGACCCCTGAGATTGGAGAGTCCGCCTCAGAGTCTCCAGGCCCTGCTTCCACAATGGAAGGCGTGTAGGTGGAATTGAGGAGGTCTTCGACGTACCGTTTTTTTCCGTGTATAGTGCGCAAAATTTAACGAATTTATTGTCCTAAAATCTGGGGTGCGCATTATACATGGGTACAATTTTTTTTTTTTTTTTTTTTTTTTTAGAAAACAAAACCAACAACAGGACTGACCGACAAAGTCGTGGAACAAAAAGACAGGGTGACATTACCAAAGACAGGAACAGAAAGCAAACAGACATCATGACAGTAACACATGCAATGATCCGACGGTGAGCGAGGGGCACAGGACTTAAATACAAAACACGTTACATCGATTGAGGTGACACAGGAAGAGAGGGGCGACGCGACGCGAACAGAAACTATGGCAACACATAGCAAAACTGGGGACGAGACATGACAAATCTCCCCCGAAATAAAACTTGTAATCACCTTTGTTCTTGTTTGTTGTCAATCGCGCATCGCATTCAGCCATCCTGTCCCAACACACTTAGTCAAAAAAATCCATAATTGACGACACATCGTTTGACGCGATGGTGCAATCCTTGATGGTGTGTTATTGTCAAATATTGTTTGTTTTTAATCTCCATCGCGGACCGGATGTCATACGGAGGCCGCCATTACAGATGCGCAGAACGGATGCGCAAGACACGTCAGCTATATTAAGAGCGAGAGTTGTTTTCTTCCTATTAGTTTCAATTCACAGTTTAATTAGCAGTTTCAATCAGCAAATAACAAAATGCGTATTACAGGTAATATTTTATTTCACAACACTTTGCCTTGTTCCTTTCGTCTCTGCTGTTCATCCTAAAACACAAAGGCGCTCTTTAAGCAATGCGACAGTGAGCGCCCGGCGCGCTGCGGTTGCGCGACCGCACCAAATTAAGCTCCCTGCGCAGTGCGCACTGAGGTCCACTTAAATTTTAGAAAGTACATCAGGACTTTAAAAATATCTTCTAAATTTCAGCGACGGCTCTGTCACAATAATGCGACCAGCGCGGTGCAGTTGGGCGGTCGGCGGCGCGCTACGGTTGAGCGTTCTCTCTCGCAATCTCTCTCTCGCTCTCTCGCTCTCGCACACACGCGCACACACGCACACGCGCACACACGCAAACCGGGTATCATACGGAGGCCTCCATTACAGATGCGCAGAACGGATGCGCAAGACACGTCAGCTCTATAAAGAGCGAGAGTTCAGTTCTCCACCTATTAATTTCAATTCACAGTTTAATTAGCAGTTTCAATCAGCAAATAACAAAATGCGTATTACAGGTAATATTTTATTTCACAACACTTTGCCTTGTTCCTTTCGTCTCTGCTGTTCACTTCAAACACGCTCCATACGACCGCAATGCTCTCGTATCAGACAAGGCTTGCTCGATCACCTGCTCGTCACAATGTACCCTACACAAATCCGAAACATTTGTTGCGGCTCCGAGTCACGACGAGGGGCAAGTTTTGGTTTCCAAGGGTGTTTTTATTCCTCTTCAACGTCTCTCCCATACAGAGCCGCCTTTTTCACGTCCGCACGCCTCTTTCCCGTGCGCGCACGGAGCGCGGTGGTGCGTTTACTGGCAGTCGGAGAAATCAACGCCAACAAAAAAAAATACATCCAGCCTAGTTAAGACCATACCAAAGACTATAAAAATGGGACCCATTGCCTCCCTGCGTGTGTGACGATCATTGGGACTTAAAAAAAAAAAAAAAAAATTCATAAAGAAAATTCATAAAAAAAAATTCATAGAAATTGGGTGCGTATTATACATGGGTACAGGCGTTTTTCCAGCATCAGCATGCCATTTTTAGGGTGCGTATTATACATGGGGGCGCACTATACACGGAAAAAAACGGTATTCTCCCCACCGACTCACGACGTCCCGAGTCGAGGTCAGCAGCACGCCATCTCCACTGTAAACAGTGTTGACGTTGCACTGCTTCCCCCTCCTGAGATGCTGGATGGTGGACCGGAATTTCCTCGAAGCCATCCGGAAGTCATTCTCCATGGCCTCGCCAAACTCCTCCCACGCCCGAGTTTTTGCCTCAGCAACCGTCGAAGCTGCGTTCCGCTTGGCCATCTGGTACCTTCCCGCAGGCCAAAACGGCCCGATAGGACTCCTTCTTCAGCTTGACGGCATCCCTTACCGGTGTGCACCAGTGGGTTCGGAGATTGCCGCCACGACAGGCACCAACGACCTTACGGCCACAGCTCCGGTCGGCCGCCTCAACAATGGAGGCGCGGAACATGGTCCACTCGGACTCAATGTGCCCCGCCTCCCCCGGGATGTGGGAAAAGCTCTGCCGGAGGTGGGAGTTGAAGCTCTTCCTGGCAGGGGATTCTGCCAGACGTTCACAGCAGAACCTCACAGAGCGTTTGGGTCTGCTAGGTCGGACCACCATCTTCCCCCACCATCGGAGCCAACCCACCACCAGGTGGTGATCAGTTGACAGCTCCGCCTCTCTCTTCGCCCGAGTGTCCAAAACATGCAGCCGCAAATCCGATGACATGACTACAAAGTCGATCATCGAACAGCGGGCTAGGGTGGCGTAGTGCCAAGTGCACACATGGACACCCTTATGTTTGAACATGGTGTTCATTATAGAAAATCCGTGTCGAGCACAGAAGTCCAATAATAGAACACCGCTCGAGTTCAGATCGGGGGGGCTGTTCCTCCCAATCACACCCTTCCAGGTCTCACTGTCATTGCCCATGTGAGCATTGAAGTCACCCAGTAGAACAATGAAATCCCCAGAAGGAGCGCTCCCCAACACTTCCTCCAGGGAGCCCAAGAAGGGTGGGTACTCTGAGCTGCTGTTTGGTGCATAGACACAAACAACAGTCGGGACCCATCCCCCCACCCGAAGGCGGAGGGAGGCTACCCTCTCGTTCACCGGGGTGAACCCCAATGTGCAGGCGCCCAGCTGGGAGGCAATAAGTATACCCACACCTGCTCGACGCCTCTCCCCGTGGGCAACTCCAGAGTGGAAGAGAGTCCAGCCCCTCTCGAGAGGGCTAGTACCAAAACCCAAACTGTGTGTGGAGGTAAGTCCGACTATGTCTAGTCTGAACTTTTCTGCCTTGCACACGGGTTCGGGCTCCTTTCCTCAGACCAAGTAAAAAAAAAGATTTAAAACAGCAAAACAAAATCAAACATTTGAAAATGTCCATTGATGCACTCAGTACTTGGTTGGGAATCCTTTTGCACGGATTACTGCATCAATGCGGCGGTGCATGGATGCAATCAGCCTGTGGCATTGCTGAGGTGTTATGGATGCCCAGGATGCTTCAATAGCGGCCTATAGCTTATTTGCATATTTGGGTCTGGTGTCTTTCAGCTTCTTCTTCACAATACCCCACAAATTCTCTATGGGGTTCAAGGTCAGGGAAATTGGCAGGCCAATCGAGGACAGTAATGCCATGGTCAGTACACCATTTATTGGTGGTTTTAGCACTGTGGCAGGTGCCAGATCATGCTGGAAAATGAAATCATCATCTCCATAGAGCTTTTCAGCAGACGGAAGCATGTAGTGCTCTACAATCTGCATTTACTCTGGACTTGATGAAACACAGTGGACCAACACCTGCAGCTGACATGGCTCCCCAAACCATCGCTGACTGTGGGAACTTCACACTGGATTTCAAGCAACTTGTATTTTGCTCCTCTCCAGCCTTTTCTTCAGACTGTGGCGCCATGACTTCCAAATGAAATACAAAACTTGCTTTTGTTTAAAAAGAGGACTTTGGACCACGATGCAACTGTCCAGTGCTTCTTTTCCATAGCCCAAGTCAGATGCTTCTTCCGTTGTCTTGAGTTCAGAAGTGGCTTGACCATGGGAATACGGCTATTGTAGCCCATTTCCCGGACATTTCTGTGAACAGTGGCTTTTGATACCTGGACTCCAGCTTCAGTCCACTGCCTTTGAAGCTCCCCCAAATTCTGGAAGCGACTCTTCTTCACATTGCTGTTAAGGCTCCGGTCATCTCTCTTGGTTGTGCACCGTTTCCTGACACATTTCCCCCTTCCAACAGACTTTTTGTGGATGCATTAAAACTGCACTGTGAACAGCTTGCTCTTTAAGAAATTTATTTTTGTGTCTTACCCTCCTGATGGAGGGTGTCAATGATGGCCCTCTGGACAGCAGTTTAGTTTTAGTTTATTGTTAAGCACATATTATTATATCAATAACTGTGCAAGGAGGGAGACAAAGCCTAGGGCTTGTAAAGAGCTCCACTCCTTCTAACCCCCAGTTCCAACCCATAATGCTGAGTTCCAAGCAGGGAGGCAATGGGTCCCATTTTTACAGTCTTTGGTATGACCCGGCCGGAGTTTGAACCCACAACCTTCCAGTCTCAGGGCGGACACTCTAACCACTAGGCCACTGAGCAGTCAGATCAGCAGTGTTCCCCATACTTGTGATTTAGTTTACTGAACCAAGCTGAGGGTTTTTCAAGGCTCAGGAAAGAAGTGGCTTGACCATGGGAATAAGGCTCTTGTAGCCCATTTCCCGGACCCATTTCTTTTTGTGTCTTACCCTCCTGATGGAGGGTGTCAATGATGGTCCTCTGGACAGCAGTCAGATCAGCAGTCTTCCCCGTACTTGTGATTTAGTTTACTTAACCAAGCTGAGTGTTTTTCAAGGCTCAGGAAGCCCTTACAGGTGTTTTGAGTTAATTAGACGATTCAAGTGATTAGTTGAATACACTACTAGTATACTTATTCATGATTTTCTAATATTTTGAGATAGGATATTTGAGTTCTCTTAAGATGTATGCCATAATCAGCAATATTAAAATAATAAACGGCTTGCAATATTTCAGTTGATTTGTAATGAATCCAGAATGTATGTATATATATACCGTATTTATTCTAATTATTGCCCATATTCTAATAATCGCCCAGTGTGTGTTAGCGATGACATAAATAAAAAACAATGATACCTCTAATTATCGCCCTTGCTGCTAAAAATTGCCCCAAAACTTTCGTTTTCCTCCGCGACCGCATGCCAACGTCATTGCGCAAGTTTAAATATGACTGATTTGACAGCACGTCGAATGTCCCTTTTAAATTGTTATTCTCCATAAACTATGATACAATTACATTCGTCACTCCGCTATAATAAAATAAAATATCCTCACACAATTACGTTATCGGAGCGTGCGCTCGAACAAGACGATCGCGATAACATGACGTGCGCAACATTTGATGTGCGACGGTAATGTGTCCCATCAATGGAGCGTCAATTGACACACCTCGCTGTTAGAGGTAGATCAAAACAGCCGCTTTTCTAGTGTTAAGAACAAAAAGTGTTCTCTATTAATCGACCCCTCGTTGGACATAAACCTTCTCTGGGCGATACTTATAATAAATACGGAATATATATATGTGTCAGTGACGTACGGTGAGGTTCATGACTGGGGAGGCACTGACGTCACCCCCCTCCCCCCAGTAACAAAAAAGGTTGGGGAATGCTGCTCTAGTGTGGCTTATTCATTATTTAATTTGAATTATTTTAATTAAAATCTCATATCAGCAGTCTTCACACATAAAAACACTCAATAAACCACATGGAATCAAAAAACGTTTGAAAAGACAGTTGCTCTTCTTTTACTGATGACCTCCTGCGTTCGACCGAAAATCCATACTTCCTAAATCGTTTGGATATGTAATCCTCCATTGTAAAACGAAATGTAAAAACGGGGGGGGGAACGAATGTAAAACGAATTAAATGGACTGCTCCTCAGTTGTTCACTGTAAATTTGAACTGGATATCTCTTATTCTACAGGTAGGCGCATGAAGCATCCCGGGATCACTAGCACCCCAGCCATAAGGCTGGAGAACCTTTTTTTCGTAGCCTCCGTAAGGTCTTTTTTCAAAGCCGTTTTGTTCATCTAAAGAAACACGACGTTACAGACAGATGACAAAAAGCACTAGATATTATATACATCAGCTTAACTACGGAAATTAGTTAATATAGCCACAGTGTTTGGACACTTAAACAGCGACATAAAGACAGAGAGCAGTTCAGTCTAACTCAGGGGTGGGCAAACGTTTTGACTTGCAGGCCGAATTGGGTTATAAATTTTGACCGGGGTACCGAACCAGGAGCAGATGGATGTACCGTATTTTCTGCCCTATAAGGCGCACCTAAAAACCTAAATTTTTATCAAAAGTCAACAGTGCGCCTTATAGTCCGGTGCGCCTTATATATGGATCAAGTGATGAATTTGTTGATCCATACTGGTTGTACACAGTGCTCTGCCAAAATGTTTTAGTACGTTTTAGTACGACTAGTAAATTACAAGGTCGCATCGCTTCCCAACATTACGGTAACTGTAGTCAGGGGGCGTCACCGAATAGCTGTTGTACCCGCGAGGCTATTTCATTTCAAAATAGGCTGCTCCATTAATGTTTTGAGTAAATCAACGGATCGATATGGAAGGGAAACATAGGTAAGTAGTACCAATGCGTTAGATCGAACTTTAGTCAGTTCTGATAATTTTATAGGAGCTCGTTTGAGAAACGCGATTGTTTACACTTTGCTGAGGCTCATGGGAGATTGCGAGCTGAGGGTCATGGGTTTTTGCGGATGGCTGATGTTATAACGATAGCTGCTATACGCGCGAGGCTATTTCATGTCAAAATAGGCTGCTCTGTTCATGTTTCGAGTAAATATACGGATCGATATGGAAGGGAAACATAGGTAAGTAGTACCAATGCGTTAGGTCGAACTTTAGTCAGTTCTGATCATTTTATAGGAGCTCGTTTGAGAAACGCGATTGTTTACACTTTGCTGAGGCTCATGGGAGATTGCGAGCTGAGGGTCATGGGTTTTTGCGGATGGCTGATGTTATAACGATAGCTGCTATACGCGCGAGGCTATTTCATGTCAAAATAGGCTGCTCTGTTCATGTTTCGAGTAAATCTACGGATTGATATGGAAGGGAAACATAGGTAAGTAGTACCAATGCGTTAGATCGAACTTTAGTCAGTTCTGATCATTTTATAGGAGCTCGTTTGAGAAACGCGATTGTTTACACTTTGCTGAGGCTCATGGGAGATTGCGAGCTGAGGGTCATGGGTTTTTGCGGATGGCTAATGCTATAACGATAGCTGCTATGCGCGCGAGGCTATTTCATGTCAAAATAGGCTGCTCTGTTCATGTTTCGAGTAAATCTACAGATCGATATGGAAGGGAAACATAGGTAAGTAGTACCAATGCGTTAGATTGAACTTTAGTCAGTTCCAATCATTTTATAGGAGATCGTTTGAGAAACGCGATTGTTTACAGAGGGCTCGTTGGTTATTGGCTAGTGGGTCCATACCGCAACCCTAGTCAACCTCAGTTTGTTGCAGTAAAGCTTCTATTTTATGCACCTTATAGTCCGGTGCGCCTTATATATGGACAAAGTTTCAAAATGGGCCGTTCATTGAAGGTGCGCCTTATACCCCGATGCGCCTAATAGGGCGGAAAATACGGTTATGTTTGTGTGAAGTAATATAAGTGACATGTAAAGGTCATTGCATAAAAGGTTTTTACTTTTAGTAGATACTAAAGCATGGATATTAAAAAAAGCTTTTTGAAAACAAATGCATTTATTAACAGCATTAAAAAAATATTTCACCAAAAAACTACTATCAGTGATTCTTATTAAATACGACACTGTTATGATGAACAACATTTTCCATTACTTTAGCGCCTGCAGGTCAGATTTATGAAATATGTTTATCTAATGAGGCAAAATCACATCCAACGGCAAACATTCTGACCAAATACATCATATTGAAGAATCAGTGAAAGAATACATCTAAATAAAGTAATAAAGAAATCAATAGTATTGTTGGTTTCCCTTTTTTGCTAGTGCATCATAGTCTGGAGTAAAATTTGTTGTGGTAATTCTTAGGATAGAGCCGAGGTGTCGGTCCGTTAACCGAGATCTGTGACGGGCTTTGTTGACGTTCATGTGGCTGAACATCTTCTCACACACGTAGGTCAAGCCAAATTGCCCACTCTTTTTTAACATTCGGCACTCAGTGTCTACCTTTGTTCTCTTCGGTCCCCTCATTTTAATGGAAGGATTCCAGGGGAAGGTTTGTGGGTTGCATTAGCATAAAACTGTATCTGAAAGCTTAGCGCGCGAATTACGAGAATACTGACGTCACACCCTACACTCGAAATTCGGCACTGATAGATGAAATTACTACGTACTACTGAGTACGCACACGCACTTGTGAGTGTGCACCGAGATTTCTGACACGACTCCCGGGAGTAAATGCGCGGGCGGGCGCTTCCCCAGCTACTGGGGAAACATAGTAATTGCAGGGAAAATGACCCAAAAAAAAAAGAATAATACAATTTATTCAGGTTTGGCGGGCAGGATTAAACGGCTCCGTGGGCCGGATCTAGCCCGCGGGCCGTAGTTTGCCCATTGCTGGTCTAACTGCATAGCCTGTCAACATAGGCAGCCGTGTGATTACGCAATCCTCAGAGGAGGCTAGGCAGCTTTCATCCGAGCGAATCGTCTTAGGTTTTAAAATAACTATAAAAATTCAGCGATTTTGGTTCAAAATTATACAAAAGACTTGAAATTAAAAGGAAAATTACTTTATAATAAAAACTATTTAATTTGTTTTTCCCCTTTTTATGATGGCAGGGGAGGCGTGGCCTCCCTCTCCTCTGACCGCACGTCCCTGATATGCGTCATATATATATATATAGGGCCTTTATATATACCTATATATATATATAGGGCAGCTGTCCCGGAGGATACCCACGATGGCACGGGGACAACATGTAAACTCTACACAGGCCGGCCGCACCTCTGAATTGTGAGGTGACTAAATGAAATTGCAAAGCATTTACAAACTTCGGCCAATTATTGTAGGAAAAAAATCTGTCGACCACTAATCAATCTTGAATGTTTTTGGAAAGTATATGCAGAGAAAACCAACATGAGCATAGAGAGAGCTTGCAACTTACACTAACCTCCTCGACTGTGATTCACCCATTACCACTTCGCCTTTGGTGACCGCAAAAACTGTAGTAAAATCCAGATGACACACAATCTGAATTTATAAATTTATAAATTCATTTAAAAAATCTATTCTATGAAGACAATTTGACTGCACTATGAACCATACATGCACACCTGCATGCACAAACACACCATCCTAAAAATCAGTTCTATGAACATAATTTAACTGTACTATGAACCATGCATGCACACATGCATGCAAACACACCATCCTAATACTACCCACTATATGAATAATGAATGGTAATGTTCTGCTCCTGTCTTCAATAAATAATGCCCATCAATATGTAGCCATATCACTCTCTCCCTCTCTCTCTCCCTCTCGCTCTTTCTCTTTGTTTCTCTCTATAGCTCTCTGTCTCCCTCTCTTGCTTCCGCTCTGTCTTTCTCGCGCTGTGTTTCTCTGTATCTCACTGTCTTTCTCTGTCACAAGCTGTTAGTAGGAACAATAAGAGAGCTCAAGAAATTCTTGTTTGTGGCGAGTGAAAGAAAATAGTACAGGACAAAGATGACAACTGTGATTTCAAAATTTGAATAGCAACAAAACAAAAGTTGAGAGGAGGAGCAAGAGTGGAGAAGTAGAAGTACGTAGCTTTAAATCACAGAGGACTGAGACTCAAGGAAAACTTGAAAATCCATCATATTCAATTCAGGGAAGAGGGAAACAACTGGATAATCTCAAGAAATGGCTTCAAACTTCAATGACATTGTCAAGCAGGGCTATGTACGGATGCGCAGTCGCAAACTTGGGGTAAGTCAACTAGTTCGACACGTGCAATTTTCGCATTAATTTAATCAATCATTAATGTTAACCAAAATGCATTGTTCTGCTGAAAACTGATGACTTCTATGAAGTGTAGGTTACACAAGGTTGTTGTGATTATGGGACTATCACTGTTGTTGATACAGCAGTTGAGCCCATTGTTCCAGGAAAAAAACGTGTCAAATGCAGCAATTGATCTAATATTTGTAAAATTATTATCATGACAATATGACATTGACAATGCAGGTTATGATGCCCATCTCAGAATTTTGTTGTTAAGTCCTATCTTTTTATGTATTTGTTTACATTACAAAAACAATTGCAATTTCTGATGTAAATCGAATATGTCCTTCACATTTTTCCACGCAAAAATATAGTCACGTAACTGTTTACAGAAGTAAATATGGTCTTGCGTAATGGGGTTTATCTCATTGACAGAGAAGCAAATTGGGAAAAGGTAGAAATCCATCCATCCATCCATCCATCCATCCATCCATCCATCCATCCATCCATCCATCCATCCATCCATCCATCCATCCATCCATCTTCTTACGCTTATCCGGGGTTGGGTCGCGGGGGCAACAGCTTTAGGAGGAACTCCCAGACTTCCCTCTCCCCAGCCACTTTGTCCAGCTCATCCCGGGGGATCGCAAAGTGTTCTCAGGCCAGGTGAGAGACATAGTCTCACCAGCGCATCCTGGGTCGTCCACGGGGTCTCCTGCCGATAGGACATGCCCGGAAAACCTTCCCAGGGAGGAGTCCCCGAGCCATCCTGATGAGCTGCCTGAGCCACCCTATCTGGCTCCTCTCAACGTGGGGGAGCAGCGGCTCGACTGCGAGTCTCTCCCGGATGACCGAGCTTCTCACCCTATCTCCAAAGGAGAGCCCGGACACCCTGCAGAAGAAACTCATTTCGGCCGCTTGTATCCAGGATCTTGTTCTTTCAGTCACGACCCATATCTTGTGACCATAGGTCAGTGCTTCTCAATAATTTTCTGTGATTCAAGATTCAAGAGTTTTTTATTCGCCATGTTTCGCCAAACATAGGAGTTTCCCCATTGAGGGAATAATAAAGGATTATCTTATCTTATCTTATCTTATCTTATCTTATCTTATCTTATCTTATCTTATCTTATCTTATCTTATCTTATCTTATCTTGAGCGTACCAAACAAGGAATTTGACTTCGGTAAATCATACTCTGTTCAACATTTAGGTCAGTGCTTCTCAAATAGTGGGGCGCGCCCCCCAAGGGGGGCACGGTGCTATTCCTGGGGGGGCGCGTGTGACCCTGGGGAACAGGCTTTTTTTTTGGCAGTACTAGAATAAAGTGTAATTGCGCGTTTACTACAGCAGGGGGCAGTGGCGCTCTCATTGTTACTTCTGTCACGTTTGCGACAGTGCAACATTTTACGACTTACAAGACAAGTTAGGATAGTCACGGTGGGGAGGGGGGGCGCGAATAGTTTTCTTCTTGCTAGGGGGGGGCGTAACAGAAAATAATTGAGAAGCACTGATTTAGGTGACTAACAACACTCAGGACATGTGAAAAATGGCAATATTCTCAAACATCCCCTGATCTTAAACTACCAAAAGGGCAAGGAAAAACTCAAAACTCCAGCTAGGGGAAATGAGAAATCTTGAGAAGAGACCACAGATGGGAAGGTCCCTCTTCCAGGATGACCAGGCTGCAATGGATGCAGAGAGGACACATAGTACCAACAGTGTAGACAAATTCAAAAAAGGTGTGGAGAGCAGGATGTTATTGCACAGTAATGACTCTGAGACTCTAAGAATGGTGTGAGTTCATCAGAGCAACAGCCTGGGGGAAGAAGCTGTCTCTGTGTTTGCTGGTTTTGGCGTACCGAGCGCTATAACGCCGTCTGGAGGGGAGTAGTTCAAACAAACTGCAACCTGGGTGAGAAGGGTCTGTAGAGATGTTCCTTGCACGTTTCCTGGTCCTGGACAGGTACAAGTCTTGGATAGATGGGAGGTTGATTCCAATGATCTTTTCTGCAGTCCTGATTGTCCGTTGCAGTCTGTGCTTGTCTTGTTTGGAGGCCGATCCAAACCAGACAGTGATGGAGGTGCAGAGGACAGACTGGATGATGCCAGTGTAGAAGGTCTTCAGAAGCTCTCGCGCAGGTTGAACTTCTTGAGCTGTCTCAGGAAGTACAGCCTCTGCTGGGCCTTCTTCCGGACAGAGTCTATGTGGCCGGTCCATTTCAGGTCCCGAGAGATTGTGGTTCCCAGGAACTTGAAGGTGTCTGTGGAGAGAATACTATTACTGCGGATAAGGGTAAAAGTTGTGAAGGGTCTCGCCTGAAGTCCACTGTCATCTCCACGGTCTTGAGGGGGTTCAGCTCCAGGTGGCTTTGGCTGCACCAGTGGACCAGCCGCTCCACCTCCTGTCTGTACGCAGTCTCATCAGCGTCCTGGATCAGTCCGATGGGAGTGGTGTTGTCTGCATACTTAAAGATCTTCACAGGAGAGTCACCTGACGAGAAATCATTGGTGCAGAGCAGTGCTTCTCAATTATTTTCTGTTACGCCCCCCCCTGGCAAGAAGAAAACTATTCGCGCCCCCCACTCCCCACCGTGACTATCCTAACTTGTCTTGTAAGTCGTAAAATGTTGCACTGTCGCAAACGTGACAGAAGTAAAAATTAGAGCGCCACTGCCGCCTGCTGTAGTAGATGCGCAATTACATTTTATTCTAGTACTGCCAAAAAAAAAGCCTGTTCCCCAGGGTCACACGCGCCCCCCCAGGTATGGGCGCGCCCCACTATTTGAGAAGCACTGGTGTAGAGAAAGAAGAGCAGTGAGTTTCCTGGACCTGGACAGGTACAAGTCTTGGATAGATGGGAGTTTGATTCCAGTTATCTTTTCTGCAGAGAGATTGTGGTTCCCAGGAACTTAAAGGTGTCTGTGGAGAGAATAGTATTACTGCGGATAATGAGGGGTGAAAGTGGTGAAGGGTCTCGCCTGAAGTCCACTGTCATCTCCCCAGTCTTGAGCGGGTTAGCTAGCACCTTCAATCGAAGATGAAACTTTCATTGAAATGATGGACAAAGAACTCTACAAAAACGATTCACACAGCTGGGTTGCTCCATTGCCGTTCAGACAACTTAGGCAACAGCTTCCCAACAACTGCGAGCAGGCACTCAAGCGATTTGAATCACTACAGCGTCACTTCAGAAGAAAACCAGAAATGCAACACCAATACATGGAATTTATGGGCAAACTGCTGAAAAAACAATCATGCTGAGGTGGCACCCGAGCTAAGAGAAGAAGACTGCTGGTATTTACCAAGCTTTGCAGTGTATCACCCACAGAAGGTCATTGACTACAGAATGAAAGTTCATGTGTTTGGAAATAGCCCATCTCCTGCAGCGGCAATCTACGGGCTCAGAAGAGCCAACAGAGATGGTGCTGAGAAATATGAAACAGACACAGTCAACTTCGCCGAACGGCACTTTTATGTTGACGATGGCCTCTGTTCTGTTCCAACTGATTCAGAGGCTATTGGGCTGCTCCATAGCACTCACGCCTCACTTGCTGAGTCTAACTTGAGGCTTCACAAAAGCCTGTTCCCCAGGGTCACACGCGCCCCCCCAGGTATGGGCGCGCCCCACTATTTGAGAAGCACTGGTGTAGAGAGAGAAGAGCAGTGAGGGGCTCCAGTATTGGTGGTCCGGGTGTCAGATGTGATGCCCCCCAGCCTCACACGCTGCCTCCTGTTGGTCAGGAAGCTGGTGATCCACTGACAGGTGGAGGCAGGCACCGCAAGCTGGATGAGCTTCTGTTGGAGGATGTCAGGAGCGATGGTGTTGAACGCCGAGCTGAAGTCCACGAACAGGATCCTGGCGTACGTTCCTGGGGTGTCCAGGTGGTGCAGGATGTAGTGCAATCCCATGTTGACCGCATCATCCACTGACCTGTTTGCCCGGTAGGCAAACTGCAGGGGGTCAAGCAGGGGGCCCGTGACATCCTTCAGGTGGTTCAGCACTAACCTCTCAAAAGATTTCATGACCACAGATGTCACTGCGACTGGTCTGTAGTCATTCAAACCTGTGATGGCGGGCTTCTTGGCCACTGGAACGATGGTGGAGCTCTTGAAGCACGAGGGCACCTCACACAGCTCCAGAGAACGATTGAAGATCTGTGCAAAGGTGGGCGCCAGCTGCTCAGCGCAGACTTTCAAGCAAGTTGTGCTCAAACTGAGGCAGCATGACCATATCCACGGCTGCAGGTAGGTTGCACTGAGCAATTTGGTACGCTGCTTTATATAATGCTTACAGTGCTTGCTGATTGACTGAAGTAGCATTCACAAAGTGGGATGATTGTTGGCAATATTCAGTCCGTTTTCGCTAAAAAACCTCAAGCATCTTATCAGTGTGATTGGGGTGCAAGGACTTTATAAGTGCCGGCTTAATTTATTTGGCTTCATACTGTCCGCTGCCAACATTGTAAGGCACAGTAAACACACCGGTCTTTCCTTGTCTCCATCGTATTCGCACTAACGCCGAGCGCTATGTACGCATCGTCATATTTCCTTGTCTTAGCTTTCGTGTGACTCTCAATTCTCTTATCTCCATCTCTCTCCGCCGTTCTTTTTAACCCTGTTCAATATCCATGGTGTCCCACTGCACTTTTTATCTGCTATGTGCTGTGTGTGCGTATGTTCCGTGCGCTCTACACTGTAGAGTGACTACTCCTTGCACACACTCTTCCAATAATACCACCACTCCCAACTACTGCAGTGGATGTCTAATTACCCTTTAACCTAGTACAGCCAAAAGAAAAGCATGTTCCCTGGCGTCACACACGCCACCCTTGGTATCGCACCGCACCCCCCCAGGGGGGCGCGCCCCAGTATTTGAGAAACACTGCCATAGGTGAAGGTAAGAGCATAGATCGACCGGTAAATTGAGAGCTTTGCCTTTTGGCTCAGCTCTCTCTTCACCACGATCGACCGGTACAAAGTTGGCATTACAGCCGATGCACTGATCCGCCTGTCGATCTCATGCTCCATCCTGACCCCAAGATACTTGATCTCTTCCACTTGGGGCTGATCCGGAGAGGGCATTCCACCATCTTCCTACTGAGGGCCATAGACTCAGATTTGGAGGTGGTGACCCTCATCCCGACCGCTTCACACTCGGCTGCGAACTGCTCCAGTGAGAGCTGGAGATCACGGCTTGAAGAAGCCAACAGCACCACGTCGTCCACAAAAAGCATAGATGCAATGCTGAGGTCCCCAAACCGGACACCCTCGACGCCTCGGCTGCGCTTAGAAATTCTGTCCATAAAAGTTATGAACAGAATCAGTGACAAAGAGAAGGCTTGGCAGAGTCCAACCCTCACTGGGAACGAATCCGACTTACTGCCGGAAATGCGGACCAAACTCTGGCATCCATGATACAGGGACCGAACCGCCGTTATCAGTTGGTTCGGCACACCATACTCCCGAAGCACCCTCCACAGAACTTCCCGAGGAACGCGGTCAAACGCCTTCTCCAAGTCCACAACACACATGTGGACTGGTTGAGCGAACTCCCATGCACCCTCAAGGATCCTGCCAAGGGTATAGAGGTGGTCCACAGTTCTACGGCAGGATGAAAGCCACACTGCTCCCCCTGAATCCGAGGTTCGACCTCCCGACGGACCCTCCTCTCTAGTACCTCTGAATAGACCTTACCAGGGAGGCTGAGGAGTGTGATTTCCCTGTAATTGGAACACACCCTCCGGTCCCCGTTTTTAAAGAGGGGAACCACCACCAGTCTGCCAATCCAGAGGCACTGTGCCCGATGTCCAAGCAATGCTGTAGAGGCGTGTCAGCTAGGACAGCCCCACAACATCTAACACCTAACTCCGGGCAGTTCTCATCCATCCCTGGGGCCTTGCCTCCGAGGAGTTTATTAACTATCTCAGTGACTTCGACCCCAGAGATTGGAGAGTCCACCTCAGAGTATCCAGGCCCTGCTATCACGATGGAAGGCAAGTCGGTCGAATTGAGGAGGTGTGTCGCCATAAACGCAGTATGCAGATGCTTTTATTTTGATATAATTCCCTGTAACTTACCTACTGCTTCCTGCTTTGTTGTCAGTTATGTTCTGCCTGTTTTCAATCTGTTCAAAAAGAGTTTCAACAAACTAATTTCTGACCGTGAGGGATGCTAGAAGCAAAGTCGTGAGTAAAGTTTATTCTTAAATTGAATAAGTGTTAGATTAAGTTGGGTTTAATGTTGAAAGAGAAGGTAATTAATAGTTTAAAACAGGGGTGTCAAACAATTTTTTTTCGCAGGCCGCATTGTAGTCATAGCTTCTTTCGGAGGGCCATTATGACTGTCACCCCAAATAAATGTATGAGCGCTTCATATTTTATACAGTAAAAGCTACAAAACAAACTGAAAAATAACTCGTTTTCAAATCAGACGAGTAAAAACTGGTCAAATATTTTAAAAAATATATATATTATTAAAAGGGAAGACAATTTGCAATTCTAGTAATGCCACATAAATTTGATGCACAATTTGCCTTTGCGGGCCACATAAAATGATGTGTATCTGGCTTCGGCCCTTGAGTTTGACAACTGTGGTTTAAAACGATCATTTTTATTTATCTGTATTTACATGCTATTTGTAAAATGCTAACGTTATATACTACGCTAACGCTATGTGCTAAAAACAGTCAAACCTTGTTTTGTTGCAGTTTTCACTCTGCCATGTAAACAGGAATCTTCAGTTAACGTTTAACTTGTTGGATAGCTTCAGTTGCTACACTGCAGTGAGGACAACACAGTGAAAAGACTGAGGTTAGCATTCTATATCGAGTCAAGATGGAAACTAGATCTAATAAATGAGGAAAAAGTGGAAGCAGCTTTCATTCATCTACCTCATCAACCAATGCCTTACTTTGCACACACGCAAAAGCAGCAGCTGCTAAAGTGCGTGCTGAATATACTGAGCAAAAAGCCAAAGCTAAGATAGAAAAAGTTAAAAAAGAAACTGAAATTGAAACCCTAGCCATTTGCCGTGAAGCAGCAGAAGCTGAAGCCGTAGCAGCAGTCTGGGAGTTAGCAGTTGCAGAGAGCGACAACTGTATCGTGCTCAAATTGAACGAACAAGCGATTAAATCCAAACTCACTTCTATTCCACTAATTCTGTCCAACAAGCAATCATGAAGGTTAGTCCGCCACCAACTCAACAAATTACCTATGCCATTCTCAGTTATAGCCCGAACAACCCCTTTGTTTCACACCATCAGTTGCCTGTTTTCCCATACAACAGCACGAACAATGTGGAATTTACAGACCATGACTTAGACCACAAGTGTCAAACTCAAGGCCTGGGGGCCAGATACGGCTCACCACATAATTTTATGTGGCCCGCGAAGACAAATTGTACATCAAATTCGTGTCATTACTAGAATTGCAAATTGTCTTCACTTTTAATATTTTTTTTTTAAATATTTGACCAGTTTTTACTAGTCTGATTTGAAAACGAGTTATTTGTCAGTTTGTTTTGTAGCTTTTACTGTATATAATATGAGGTGCTCACACATCTATTTGGGTTGACAGTCATAATGGCCATCCGAAAGAAGCTATGACTGCAATGCGGCCCGCGAAAAAAACGAGTTTAACACCCCTGACTTAGACTATACACCACGAGCAGCCAAAGAGTCAGTCAGCCAGAATACATTTACCAGAGAAAGGCCCCGAGTTATTACCAAGACTCTCACCTTGCAGCCCAGTGACTTGAAGCCCATCCGATCCAATCTCCCCCCCACCATAGACCCCTTCCAGTTTGTGTACCGTGCCAAACGGTCCTCTGAGGATGCCATCTGCTCTGCCCTCCACTCGGCCCTCACCCACCTGGAGAGAAGGGACTCGTATGTTAGATTGCTGTTTGTGGACTTCACTTCTGCCTTCAACACCATTGTGCCACAACGTCTCATCAGCAAACTCGACAAGCTGGGCCTCGATACCTACCTCTGCAACTGGCTACTGGACTTCCTTTGTCAGAGGCCTCAGGTGGTACGTGTTGGCGACAAAATCTCCGCCAGCATCACGCTGAGCACAGGGGCACCCCAAGGCTGCGTGCTCAGTCCGCTGCTCTTCACCCTGCTTACGCATGACTGCACTGCAACCTACAGCGACGACCGCATTGTGAATTTTGCTGACGACACAACTCTGGTGGGTCTCATCACCAAGGGAGACGAGACTCATTACAGGTTGGAGGTTGGCCTTCTGACCACGTGGTGCAGGGACAACAACCTCCTGCTGAACGTCGACAAGACCAAGGAGATTGTTGTTGACTTCCGGAAGGGTCACACCCAACACCGGCCGCTGACCATCGACGGTGCTGTGGTGGAGAGAGTGAGCAGCGCCAGGTTCCTGGGGGTGCACATCAGTGAGGATCTTTCCTGGTCCACCAACACCGCGTCACTGGTGAAGAAGGCCCAGCGCTGCCTGTACTTCCTGCGGAAACTCAGGGGACGAGCGCTCCTCTGGCCGTCATGACTACATTTTACCGCGGCACCATTGAGAGCATCCTCTCCAGCTCTATTGCTGTTTGGGGTGGTAGCTGCACTGACTACAACATGAAGGCCCTGCAGCGCATAGTGAACACGGCTGCTAAGATTATTGGTGCTTCACTCCCCTCCTTGAAAGAATTTACACCTCCCATCTCACCCGTGAAGCGACCACGATTGTTAGTGATGTGAGTCACCCCGCTCACTCTTTGTTTGATCTTCTGCCCTCTGGGAAGAGGTACCAGGAGCCTGCGCTCCCGCACCACCAGACTCACCAACAGCTTCATACTCCAGGCTGTTAGGATCCTGAACTCTCCCCCTTTCTGCGTAGCGTCCTGTACTTTGCGCTATGCTTACTGTCTGCTGTATGCACACTGGCTCAGTTTTGCTCCTCTTATTTATTGTGCTATTTGTTTATTATTTATTCATCACGCATATTATTTATTTATTATTTATTTATTATTTATTATTTATTATTTATTATTTATCATTTATCATTTATCATTTATCATTTATCATTTATCATTTATCATTTATTATTTTAATTTTAATTTTAATTTTAATTTTAATTTTAATTTTAATTTTAATTTTAATTTTAATTTTAATTTTAATTTTAATTTTAATTTTAATTTTAATTTTAATTTTTTATTTTTTATTTTTTATTTTTTACAATTTTATTTTTTACAATTACTCAAACCACGTCTGCAACTGAACACAATATTTAACTCGGCGTGACTTAGTAAATACAAGTTTGTATGAGTTTGAAGATAAACCTGAAAATTATCGAGCTTGGCTGTCGTCATACAAAAATGCCACTCAAGGACTTGGATTTACAGCTACTGAGGAATTGGACTTGATGACGCGATGGCTTGGAAAATAATCTAGCAACCACATGAAACGTCTCCGTGCCGTGCACATAGCAAGACCACAAATAGCATTCGTGAAACCTTGGGAACGTCTTTGGGAGTGTTATGCAGCCCCAGAGGTAATTGAAAATACCCTCTTTACCCGACTGGGTGCATTTCCTAGAGTCTCAGCCACGGAAAATCTGAAGTTACGAGAGCTGTCTGACCTGCTTATGGAAGTACAGTCTGCTAAGGAAGATGGCTACTTACCAGTGCTGTCCTCCCTGGATACGACACGCGGAATTGAACCTATAAATACCAAGCTGCCTTATGGACTCCAGGAAAAATGGATCTCAGCTGGTTCTAACTATAAAGAACCAAATGGAGGACGGTTTCCACCGTTTGATTACTTCACAAAATCCGTATGTTATGAGGCCAAGAAAAGAAATGACTCCAGCTTTGCGTTTTTAAACAGCACCACAACATCATCTATCAGAGCTGGGAGTGCCCTTCCTAAAACCATCAAGAAGCCCATTGCAGTTCACAAGAGCAATGTCACTCACTCAGAGTCAAATGTCTCCAACGATCCGAGTAAGATCTGCCCAATACATGCAAAACCCCACCCACTGAAGAAGTGCAAAGCCTTTAGAGCCGAAACTCTCGACAACAGAAACGGAATCTGCTTTAAATTCTGTAGTTCAACCAATCATATGGCAAAGGACTGTACCACAATTTTGAAGTGTTTTGAGTGTGACAGCACCCAACATGTCTCAGCTATGCACCCGGGACCAGCACCGCGACCCACTACTCCTTTGACTTCGCCACAGCATGGCGGGGAGGGAGAAGAGGTAAACGAAAACCAGTGAGATTCGCTCAAGCTGCACAGCAGTATGCGGTACAGGACAAGTCGGACGGTCATGCTTCAAGATATGCCTGGCGAGAGTGTACCAAAAAGACCACCCAGATGAAGCCATTAAGGCCTACATTGTGTTAGACGACCAAAGCAACCGATCATTAGCCAAGTACAGTTTCTTTGATAAGTTTGACATTCACGCTAAGCCATATCCTTACCAACTGAAAACATGTTTTGGTTTCATGGAAACCGTCGGCAGAAGGGCCTCAGATTTGATTGTGGCGTCCCTCAATGGAAGAGTTACGATTCCCTTACCACCACTCACCGAGTGTAATGACTTACCTGATAATCGGTCAGAAATTCCCGAGCTCAAAACTCCAACTAGGAGAAATGAGAAACCTTGAGAAGAGACCACAGATGGGAGGATCCCTCTTCCAGGATGACCAGGCTGCAATGGATGCAGAGAGTGTTAGGGTTTACAGATTATCTTGATCGTATGATTATGTTAGAATGTAGACTAGAATTATTAACTTTGTTTAAACCTTTTACCTTTCCTTGACTCTGAAAAGTTTAACCATTCAGTTGTTGAAACTTTCCAAATGGTGTGGAAACTTTCTTGCTTAGTTAGTCATCTAAAATGCTACACTAGTTCATGTTTCCACGACCTTGTAAAACAATAAGATGGGACCCTCCGCACTCATTAACCAGTTGCTGAGGTGACCTCCATCCTGACCAATCTCACCCCCACCCTGTTTCACTCAATAAAAATGCTGTTGCAATAGGCCTGAGTCAGACCTCATTCGATCATCGCTGTACGCACAGTGACGAATGACTCTCCATTTGCAAATGCTTAAAAAGGGCATACTATCTCTTGTGTGGTTCTTGCAAAAACAAGTTAGTGAGCACCACTCTAACAGAGAGGACACATAGTACAAATAATGTAGACAATTCAAAAAAGGTGTGGAGAGCAGGATGTTATTGCACAGCAATGACTGAGTGAGTTCATCAGAGCGACAGCCTGGGGGAAGAAGCTGTCTCTGTGTCTGCTGGTTTTGGCGTACAGAGCTCTATAATGCCGTCCGGAGGGGAGTAGTTCAAACAGATTGGAACCTGGGTGAGAAGGGTCTGTAGAGATGTTACTTGCACGTTTCCTGGTCCTGGACAGGTACAAGTCTTGGATAGATGGGAGGTTGATTCCAATGATCTTTTCTGCAGTCCTGATTGTCCGTTGCAGTCTGTGCTTGTCTTGTTTGGAGGCCGATCCAAACCAGACAGTGATGGAGGTGCAGAGGACAGACTGGATGATGCCAGTGTAGAAGGTCTTCAGAAGCTCTCGCACAGGTTGAACTTCTTGAGCTGTCTCAGGAAGTACAGCCTCTGCTGGGCCTTCTTCCGGACAGAGTCTATGTGGCCGGTCCATTTCAGGTCCCGAGAGATTGTGGTTCCCAGGAACTTGAAGGTGTCTGTGGAGAGAATACTATTACTGCGGATAAGGGTAAAAGTGGTGAAGGGTCTCGCCTGAAGTCCACTGTCATCTCCACGGTCTTGAGCGGGTTCAGCTCCAGGTGGCTTTGGCTGCACCAGTGGACCAGCCGCTCCACCTCCTGTCTGTACGCAGTCTCATCAGCGTCCTGGATCAGTCCGATGGGAGTGGTGTTGTCTGCATACTTAAAGATCTTCACAGGAGAGTCACCTGACGAGAAATCATTGGTGTAGAGCAGTGCTTCTCAATTATTTTCTGTTACGCCCCCCCTAGCAAGAAGAAAACTATTCGCGCCCCCCACTCCCCACCGTGACTATCCTAACTTGTCTTGTAAGTCGTAAAATGTTGCACTGTCGCAAACGTGACAGAAGTAACAATTAGAGCGCCACTGCCGCCTGCTGTAGTAGATGCGCAATTACATTTTATTCTAGTACTGCCAAAAAAAAAGCCTGTTCCCCAGGGTCACACGCGCCCCCCCAGGTATGGGCGCGCCCCACTATTTGAGAAGCACTGGTGTAGAGAGAGAAGAGCAGTGAGTTTCCTGGACCTGGACAGGTACAAGTCTTGGATAGATGGGAGGTTGATTCCAGTTATCTTTTCTGCAGAGAGATTGTGGTTCCCAGGAACTTAAAGGTGTCTGTGGAGAGAATAGTATTACTGCGGATAATGAGGGGTGAAAGTGGTGAAGGGTCTCGCCTGAAGTCCACTGTCATCTCCCCAGTCTTGAGCGGGTTAGCTAGCACCTTCAATCGAAGATGAAACTTTCATTGAAATGATGGACAAAGAACTCTACAAAAACGATTCACACAGCTGGGTTGCTCCATTGCCGTTCAGACAACTTAGGCAACAGCTTCCCAACAACTGCGAGCAGGCACTCAAGCGATTTGAATCACTACAGCGTCACTTCAGAAGAAAACCAGAAATGCAACACCAATACATGGAATTTATGGGCAAACTGCTGAAAAAACAATCATGCTGAGGTGGCACCCGAGCTAAGAGAAGAAGAGTGCTGGTATTTACCAAGCTTTGCAGTGTATCACCCACAGAAGGTCATTGACTACAGAATGAAAGTTCATGTGTTTGGAAATAGCCCATCTCCTGCAGTGGCAATCTACGGGCTCAGAAGAGCCAACAGAGATGGTGCTGAGAAATATGAAACAGACACAGTCAACTTCGCCGAACGGCACTTTTATGTTGACAATGGCTTCTGTTCTGTTCCAACTGATTCAGAGGCTATTGGGCTGCTCCATAGCACTCACGCCTCACTTGCTGAGTCTAACTTGAGGCTTCACAAATTTGCCTCAAACAGTCAGGCTGTCTTGGAAGCCTCCCCAAGTGAGGACTGCATACAATCCATAAAAGACGTAGATGGGCAGACATCTGCGTAACCAAGGCTGAACGAGTAGAACTCCACTTCTTAAGCGATGCATCTATGAAGGCCATTGGTGCCGTAGCCTACTTGAAAGCCATCCAAGAAGACACAGTAATGTTGGATTTGCGATGGCAAAGGTCAAACTTGCCCCTCAATCAGACCCCACCATTCCCAGACTTGAACTGTGTGCTGTAGTCTTAGCAGTGGAAAAAGCTGAGCTGATACAGGATGAACTGGATCTAAAAATGGATGCCACTAAATTTTACACATAGCAAAGTTGTCCTTGGATATATTTACAACGAGTCCAGACGGTTCTATGCGTACGTCCATAATCAGGTCCAGCGTATACGCCAGTCTACCATCCCTGAACAATGGCACTACGTGAACACCGAAGACAATCCGGCTGACCTGGTGTCACGGTCGGTTCCAGCAGCAAAACTCACACAGACAATGTGGTTCAATGGACCAACCTTCCTGTGCAAGCCCTCTACTCACCCAGACCCAGCTCAGTTATTCAGCATAGTCTCACCGGAGTCAGATGCAGAGTTCCATCCAGTTGAGAAGAGTTACATCACCGATCTACAAGGGAAAGTTCTCAGCACATAGCGCTTTGAAAGGTTCTCTACATTCGACACTCTCCAATGAGCCATTGCACTCCTGATTCATATAGCAAGATCCGAGCTGCTGGGCTGGGAGGCAAGCGACTCGTTAACTCAACTATACACAAGTGCGTCATCTGTCGCAGACTTAGAGGATGAATGCAGGTACAACAAATGACAGATTTGCCCGTAGAGCGCCTTACAACCTGCCCTCCCTTCACGTATGTGGGCCTGGAGGTCTTCGGACCCTGGCATGTCTCCACCAGACGCACCAGAGAGACGCAACCTAAGAGCAAGTGCTGGGTCATACTATTCTGCTGCATGAGCTCCACACCAGTTCACATCGAGGTGATTACCTCACTGGACACCTCAAGTTGCATAAATGCGTTGAGGCGTTTCTTTGCCATTAGATGACCAGCCAAACAACTGAGGTCAGACTGCGGCACAAATTTCATTTGAGCCTGCAAAGAACTTGGGCTGAGTGCACATCAACCAAACGGCACGGTGCAGCGGTACCTGCACCAACAAGGATGCTCCTGGGTGTTTAACCCACCTCATGCCTCACACATGGGGGGTTCACGGGAGCGCCTCATTTGGGTAGCCCGACAAATTCTTGATTCAATGCTCTGTGATCACAGCACTCGCCTAACTCATGAAGTTTTGTGTACACTAATGGCAGAAGTGACAGCAATTCTGAATGCAAGACCACTAGTTCCAGTATCAAGTGATCCAGACAATCCATTAGATCCTCACACCATCGATGCTGTTAACACAGAACGTCGGCATCACACCACCTCCAGGAGACTTCACAGAGACCCACTCATGAGGCAGTACAAGCCTTATCCAACTTGTTCTGGAACCGTCGGAGACAAGTGTACCTGTCAACATTACAAAGCCGCAAGAAATGGACAGAGTCCTACCAGAACCTGCAAGACGGTGACATCGTCTTCCTCAAAGACAACCAAGCGCTCCGCAACAACTGGCCTTTGGTCACAAAGGCTATTCCAGGAAAAGATGGACGAGTCCGTAAGGTGGAATTAAATACAGCAAACCAAGGACGAGCAAAGACTTACCTGAGACCAGTGACCAAAACCCTTTCACTCCTTCGTAAGGACTGATATTTCAAATCGTAGTTCTCAGTTGAGTTTAATGTCATGTCAGTGTAGTGACCTCACAGTGGTCAGAAGGGGAGTGTGTCGCCATAAAGGCAGTATGTAGAGGCTTTTATTTTGATATCATTTCCTGTAACTTACCTACCGCTTCCTGCTTTGTTGTCAATTACATCCTGCCTGTTTTCTATCTGTTCATAAAGAGTTTAAACCAGTGCTTCTCAATTATTTTCTGTTACGCCCCCCCTAGCAAGAAGAAAACTATTCGCGCCCCCCACTCCCCACTGTGACTATCCATCTCTGCATAACATCTTATCCTTATTTTATATATATATATATATATATATATATATATATATATATATTCTTATATATCTGTGGTGGGAGTGTTCGTAAAAAAAATAACAAAAAACGGTATTGTGTTATTTTCAAAAGAGCCTTACGAGAGATTCGCTATTGTAGCTCTGAGATCATTCAGCTCAAATTTAGAATACAGATATATAAGAAGGCCGTTGTAGTGGATGTAGCAATACCAAGCGATGGCAACATCAGGAAAAAAGAACTTGAGAAGCTAGAGAAATACCAGGGCCTCAAAGAAGAGCTTGAGAAGGCCTGGAAAGTGAAGGCCTCGGTGGTGCCCGTGGTCATTGGGGCACTTGGGGCAGTGACCCCCAAACTGGAGGAGTGGCTACAGCAGATTCCAGGAACAACATCAGACATCTCAGTCCAGAAGAGCAGTGCTAGGAACAGCCAAAATACTGCGCAGAACCCTCAAGCTCCCAGGCCTCTGGTAGAGGACCCGAGCTTGGAGTGGAAAAACCACCCGTGGAGGGTGAGAGGGGAATTTTTATTTTTTTTATATATATATATATATATATATATATATATATATATATATATATATATATATATATATATATATATACTCACAGTGAAGCCAAGCGCTAAATACGCTTCGTCGTATTTCCTCGTCTTAGCTTTCGGCTGACTTTCTTTTGTTTCATTATCTTTGTTTCTCTCCGCTTTTCTTTTCATCCCTGTTAAAAACTTTTTCATGTTGGTGGTTGTTATGTTGAATAACGGAAGCTATAGACGGGACACAGTCAGAGCTTTCTGTTGACTCAACACTGCTAACCAAGGCAAACCTGTTGTCTTGTAAGTCGTAAAATGTTGCACTGTCGCAAACGTGACAGAAGTAACAATGAGAGCGCCACTGCCGCCTACTGTAGTAAATGCGCAATTACACTTTATTCTAGTGTACTTGTACTTTATCCAAGGAGGGCGCGCCCCACTATTTGAGAAGCACTGGTTTAAACAAACTAATGTCTGACCGTGAGGGATGCTAGAAGCAAAGTCGTGAGTAAAGATAATTCTTAAATTAGATAATTGTTAGATTAAGTTGGGTTTAATGTTGAAACATAAGGTAATTAATAGTTTAAAAAGATCGTTTTTATTTACAAGTATTTACATGCTATTTTCTAAAATGCTGACGCTATATGCTTCGCTAACGCTATGTGCTAAAAACAGTCACACCTTGTTTTGTTGCAGTTTTCACTCTGCCACGTGAACAGGAATCTTCAGTAAACGACAGTAAAATCAAGTCAAGTCAAGTTTATTTGTATAGCCCTAAATCACAAGCAGTCTCAAAGGGCTTCACATAGACAGAAATTGACAATTATTCTCAAAGCATCCCCTGATCTTAAGCTCCCAAAAGGGCAAGGAAAAACTTAAAAACCCCTACCGGGGAAAATGAGAAACCTTGAGAAGGGACCACAGATGGAAGGATCCCCCTTTCAGGATCACCAGGTTGAAATGGATGCAGAGAGGGCACAAATGATACAACATGAACAACAAACTCCAGCCGAATCGGCCACTACAGGTTAGTTAAAGGCCATGTCATAGAAATGTGTCTTTAAACGTGTCTTAAATGTTTCTACTGAGGTAGCAGTTCTAATATCCATTGGTAGGGCATTCCAAAGCTCTGGAGCCCGAATAGAAAATGCTCTAGAGCCTGCAGACATTTTCTTGGCCCTCGGTGTCGCTAAAAGGGAAGCGTTTTGCGAACGAAGGTTACGATATATATATATATATATATATATATATATATATATATATATATATATATATATATATATATATATATATATATATACTCACAGTGAAGCCAAGCGCTAAATACGCTTCGTCGTATTTCCTCGTCTTAGCTTTCGGCTGACTTTCTTTTGTTTCATTATCTTTGTTTCTCTCCGCTTTTCTTTTCATCCCTGTTAAAAACTTTTTCATGTTATATATATATATATATATATATATATATATATATATATATATATATATATATATATATATATATATACTCACAGTGAAGCCAAGCGCTAAATACGCTTCGTCGTATTTCCTCGTCTTAGCTTTCGGCTGACTTTCTTTTGTTTCATTATCTTTGTTTCTCTCCGCTTTTCTTTTCATCCCTGTTAAAAACTTTTTCATGTTGGTGGTTGTTATGTTGAATACCGGAAGCTATAGACGGGACACAGTCGGAGCTTTCTGTTGACTCAACACTGCTAACCAAGGCAAACCTGTTGTCTTGTAAGTCGTAAAATGTTGCACTGTCGCAAACGTGACAGAAGTAACAATGAGAGCGCCACTGCCGCCTACTGTAGTAAATGCACAATTACACTTTATTCTAGTGTACTTGTACTTTATCCAAGGAGGGCGCGCCCCACTATTTGAGAAGCACTGGTTTAAACAAACTAATGTCTGACCGTGAGGGATGCTAGAAGCAAAGTCCTAAATCACAAGCAGTCTCAAAGGGCTTCACATAGACAGAAATTGACAATTATTCTCAAAGCATCCCCTGATCTTAAGCTCCCAAAAGGGCAAGGAAAAACTTAAAAACCCCTACCGGGGGAAAATGAGAAACCTTTAGAAGGGACCACAGATGGAAGGATCCCCCTTTCAGGATCACCAGGTTGAAATGGATGCAGAGAGGGCACAAATGATACAACATGAACAACAAACTCCAGCCGAATCGGCCACTACAGGTTAGTTAAAGGCCATGTCATAGAAATGTGTCTTTAAACGTGTCTTAAATGTTTCTACTGAGGTAGCAGTTCTAATATCCATTGGTAGGGCATTCCAAAGCTCTGGAGCCCGAATAGAAAATGCTCTAGAGCCTGCAGACATTTTCTTGGCCCTCGGTGTCGCTAAAAGGGAAGCGTTTTGCGAACGAAGGTTACGAGACGGAACATAAGGAACAACTAGGTCGACGAGATATGAAGGCGCTAAGCCATGCAGTGATTTATAGGTTAATAGAAGAACCTTGAAGTCACATCTTAAATGGACCGGGAGCCAATGTAAGTTGGCTAGTATTGGGGTAATGTGATCAAATTTTCTTGTCCGAGAGAGCAGCCTTGCAGCAGCATTTTGTACTAACTGTAGACTTTTGATGCGGGACTTAGGAAGACCCGAAAATAGTACATTACAGTAGTCCAGGCGCGACGTGACGAACGGATGTATAATAGTTTCCGCATCACCGGTCGAGAGGATCGGACGAATCTTTGCAATATTACTAAGGTGAAAAAACGCAATTCTGGTTATATTCTTAATGTGCTTTTGAAAGGAGAGAGTTTGGTCAAATATTACCCCGAGATTAGTTACAGTATCGCTTTGAGTGATAGTACGGTTATCTATAGGTATAGCGGTTTCCTTGAATAAGTGTTGATAACGAGTTGGACCGATTATCAACATCTCAGTTTTATCTGGGTTAAGACGAAGGAAGTTGAGAGACAAAATGTTAACTACAACAGACTCCTGGTTATTGCATCAGAGTTTAACTTGTTGTATAGCTTCAGTTGCTACACTGCAGTGAAGACAACACAGAAGGTCTTCGAAGTATTCTACCCATCGAGTCAAGACATCCCGAGTTGATGTCAGCAGCACGCCATCTCCACTGTAAACAGTGTTGACGGTGCGTTGCTTCCCCTCCTGAGATGCCGGATGGTGGACCAGAATTTCCTCGAAGCCGTCCGGAAGTCATTCTCCATGGCCTTGCCAAACTCCTCCCACGCCCGGGTTTTTGCCTCAGCAACTGCCGAAACCGCGTTCCGCTTGGCCATCCGGTACCTGTCGGCTTGCTCACGAATCCCACAGGCCAAAATGGCCCGATAGGATTCCTTCTTCAGCTTGACGGCATCCCTTACCGCCGGTGTCCACCAGCAGGTTCGGGGGTTGCCACCACGACAGGCACCGACCACCTTACGACCGCAGCTCCAGTCGGCTGCCACAACAATGGAGGCACAGAACATGGTCCACTCGGGCTCAATGTCCCACGCCTCCTCCGGGACGTGGGAAAAGCTCTGCCGGAGGTGGGAGTTGTAGCTCTTCCTGACAAGGATTCTGCCAGATTTTCTCAGCAGACCCTCACAGTATGTTTGGGTCTGGCCGGTCGAACCGGCATCTTCCGCCACCATCGGAGCCAACCCACCACCAGGTGGTGATTAGGTGACAGCTCCGCCGCTCCAAAACATGAGGCCGCAAATCCGATGACATGACTACAAAGTCGATCAGCGAACTGCAGCCGCAGGTGTCCTGATCCCAAGTGCACACATGGACACGCTGATGCTTGATTATGGTGTTCATTATGGACAATCCACGTCGAGCACAGAAGTCCAATAATAGAACACCGCTCGGATTCGGATCGGGGGGGGCCGTTCCTCCTTTCTGGTCTCAGTGTCATTGCCCACGTGAGCATTGAAGTCACCCTGCAGAACGATGGAGTCCCCAGAAGGAGTGCTATCCAGCACTTCCTCCAAGGACTCCAAAGAGGGGTGAACCCCAATGTGCAGGCGCCCAGCCGGGGGGCAGCAAGTATGCCTGCACCTGCTCAGCGCCTCTCACCGTGGGCAACTCCAGAGTGGAAGAGAGTATAGCCCCTCTCAAGAGGGCTTGTACCAGATCCCAAACTGTGTGTGGAGGCAAGTCCGACTATGTCTGGTCGGAACTTTTCTGCCTCGCACACCAGCTTGGACCAGCCAGAGAGGTGACATTCCATGTCCCAAGAGCCAGCTTCTGCAGCCACGGATCGGACCACCAAGGTCCCCGCCTTTGGCTGCCGCCCAGCATACTTTACACCCCTTTGGCCCCTCCCACAGGTGGTGAGCCCATTGGAAGGGGGACCCACTTTCCTTTTCGGGCTGTGCCCGGCCGGGCCCGATGTGCGAAGGCCGGGCCTTCAAGCCCCAACTCCAGGCCTGGCTCCAGAGGGGGGCCCCGGTGACCCGCGTCCGGGCAAGGGAAAACGAAATCCATTTATTGTAGTCTTCGTAAAGGGTTCTTGTGAGCCGTGCTTTGTCTGGCCCCTCACCTAGGACCCTTTTGCCATGGGTGACCCTGCCAGGGGCATGGAGCCCCAGACAACTTGGCTCCTGGGATCATTAGAACACGCAAACCCCTCCACCACAATAAGGTGACGACTCACGGAGGGGGAAGGTAGAAATATTTTTGGTAAAAGCTCTTCGATCTCATTATTTCATGGAGTTGTCTGCAAAACATAACGTTACATCACTGCCGTGCATAACAAATCACATTTTTTTGGGGTACTGGCGTGTTTGGGGCTCTATTAAAAGAAATGCTATAGTCTGCTCGAGAGGGAACAGTACGGATCGAGAGCCTAAATAAACTGGCCAGGAGAGCGAGCTCTGTCCTGGACTGACCCTGGACTCCATAGAGCAGGGGTGGGTAATTCCGGCCCTCGAGGGCCGGTGTCCTGCATGTTTTCTATGTCACCCTGTTGCAACACACCTGATTCAAATGGTCAGATAATTAGCAAGATCTGGAGAAGCTGGATAACAATCCTGAACATTTGAATCAGGTGTGGTGCAGCAGGGAGACTTCTAAAACATGCAGGACACCGGCCCTTGAGGACCGGAATTGCCCACCCCTGCCATAGAGGTTGTAGGTGAGAGAAGGATGTTAGTTAAGTTGACATCCATCCTGGACACCACCTCTCAGCCCCTCCATGATATTATTGGGTCCCTGAGAAGCTCCTTCAGCAGCAAACTGTTACACCCACGGTGTAAGAAGGAGAGGCTCCGCAGGTCCTTCATTCCCACTGCTGTCAGACTCACAACCCATGCAGCACCTGATCATGCTCACACACAATAATCTACATCTTGTCAGTGCATCCAATTCCAAGTATAAAAAAGCCAATCAAACAAACAGTTTTATTGACAATAGCCTATATAGGTATATGCCTAACTACACACCTTAAAGCTTATAGGCATTAACCCTCAATTGACAAAAGAGCAGATGGACTTTAACTGCTGTAGTTAAATTTAGAGGGTTGCTCTTTGGTATTAAAAGCACCATTACAAAGAATTGTACATCCACGCTCAAGCTTGTCAATTTTCTGACAGAAAAATATTCAGACGGATAAAATGATGGACTCCTTATTAAATGTGCTGACTGTTTTTTATTTCAATAATTAACATGAAAATATTTCTCTTGTGCTTGTTGCAGATTTATCGGCGTTGTTGGTTAGTTTTCAAAAAGTCATCCAGTAAAGGGCCTTGTCGACTTGAGAAGTACCCTGATGAGAAGTCTGCCCACACCAGATCCTGCTCTAAGGTTTGTGTGTGTGTGTGTTTTATGTGTGACATATATCATTTTCCAGTAGAAAAAGATTTGTTTATGAAAGTTGGACAACTTGATATGGATTCTATTGACATCAAAATAACATTTCAATACAAAATTGAGCCCTCCAATCTTCCTAAATAAAGATCTTGGAATGTGGCACAAGATGGAGTTGGGCTGCGAAAGACAAGATTTTATCCAATTAACTCTAAACATGCCAATTATAGATTCAAATTCCGGAGCTTTCATGCCACCATTTTTATGAGTTGAGAGCTTTTAAAATAGTGCGTTATATTTCAACACAATAACTGGAAGATGACGGCGTTAGCATTACTAATATTTCTCGAGGATACCTATATGGTGGAGCACTGGTTAGCACATCCTCTTCACAGTTCAGAGGGTGTGGGTTTAATTCCACCTCCGGCCCTCCCTGTGTGGAGTTTGCATGTTTCCCTGTGCCTGCATGGGTTTTCTCTGGGCACTCCGGTTTCCTCCCAGGAAACATCCCAGGTCGAGCGCTGAAGGACTGCGCTGGAGAGCTGACGGGTGTCTTCACGGACATCTTTAACATTTCCCTGCAGGAGGCCATTGTCACTTCGTGTTTCAAGGGTGCCACCATCGTACCTGTGCCGAAGAAACCTGCTCCGTCCTGCTTCAATGACTACCGCCCCGTGGCACTGACGCCCATCATCACCAACCAATCAAGATGGCGGCGCGTGCATACGCAGCGACCTCTCTCTGTCCCGCCCGAACGGTGTTTTGTTCGTCTAATGAGTGTTTGTCCGGCAGTCTTTTTTGTTCGTCTCGTCGTACTGAGTCGTGCTACAAATACAGCAGGCAGGTTCTGCTTGACATCGGCGAAAGCGTGTTTTGTCGAGTTCTGGACTTTGATGCGGGGACATTAAAGGAGCTCGGACTGCTACGTCCTGAAGCGTCGCCGGGCTCGTCTGCTATTCCTCCCCCGGTTGGGAAGCGTCGAAAGCGGTGTGCGAGGAGGCTGAAGAGGGGCAAACGCTGGGGCGTCCGGGCCAGGCTGGCGGCCAACCCTCGCCCGGCCGTGCCTTCCATTCTTCTGGCGAATGTTCGATCGCTGGGCAACAAAATGGTTTACATTCACTTGCTGCGATCTGCGAACCGGACAGTGCGTGACTGCTTTGTGCTCGTGTTCACTGAGACTTGGTTGACCGTCAACATTCCGGACTCTGTCGTTTATCTGGAGCGGCTAGCGTGCTATCGGGCGAACCGGGCCATTGTACAAGGGGGAAAATCTCGTGTAGGTGGAATATGCGTCTACATCCGTGACGAGTGGTGCCGAGACTCTGTAGTGGTATGCAAGCACTGCTCGCCACTGGCGGAGTTTGTGATCATTAAGTGCCGTCCTTTTTACCTGCCAAGGGAATTTACCGCGATTCTGATAGTCGCGGTTTACATCCCGCCTTCCAACATCGAAGGCGACAGGATCGCGGCTCTTAGTGAACTGTACCAGGCTGTCAGTGAACAACAGACAGCGCACCCTGAAGGTTTCACCATCTTCGCTGGGGATTTTAATCATGCTGACCTGAAGTCTGTTTTTCCGAGGCCTCACCATCATGTTAATTTTCCTACGCGTGGCGACAGCTTCCTGGACCTGGTCTACTCTTCGCATAAAGGAGCTTTCAAAGCCGCCCCCCTCCCCCATCTTGGACTTTCTGACCATATCACTGTTATGCTTTTGCCCGCATACAGACAAATGGTGAGAGCATCCAGACCGGTTTGAAAGCGGGTATGGGTGTGGCCTGAGGGTGCCTCTGATGCGCTTCGTGACTGCTTTGGCTCTACTGACTGGGACATGTTTAGGAGGGCTGCCACTTGCAACGATCGGACAGACATTGAGGAATATACTGACTCGGTTTCCTTCTACATCAGGAAGTGCATTGATGATGTGACTCACTCAAAATCCATCGTCACTCGGGCTAACCGGAAGCCATGGCTGACAGGGGCTGTCTTCAGGCTGCTGAGGGCCAGCAACCTCCTGCTGAACGTCGACAAGACCAAGGAGATTGTTGCTGACTTCCGGAAGGGTCGAACCCAACACCTGCCGCTGACCATCGACGGTGCTGTGGTGGAGAGAGTGAGTAGCACCAGGTTCCTGGGGGTGCACATCAGTGAGGATCTCTCCTGGTCCACCAACACCGCATCACTGGCGAAGAAGGCCCAGCGCCGCCTGTAGTTCCTGCGGAAACTCAGGCGAGCGAGCGCTCCTCCGGCCGTCATGACTAAATTTTACCGTGGCACCATTGAGAGCATCCTCTCCATGTGTCCTCTGTATTGCTGTTTGGGGTGGCGGCTGCACTGACTACAACTTGCAGGCCCTGCAGCGCATAGTGAACAAGGCTGGTAAGATTATTGGTGCTTCACTGCCCTCCTTGAAAGACATTTACATCTCCCATCTCACCTGCAAGGCGACCACGATTGTGAGTGATGTGAGTCACCCCGCTCCTTGTTTGATCTTCTGCCCTCTGGGAAGAGGTATAGGTGCCTGCGCTCGCGCACCACCAGACTCAACAACAGCTTCATACTCCAGGCTGTTAGGATCCTGAACTCGCTTCCCCTTTCTGCGTAGCATCCTGTACTTTTGCGCTATGCTTACCGTCTGCTGTATGCACACTGGCTCCGTTTTGCTCCTCTTATTTATTGTGTTATCTGATTATTTATTATTTATTCATCACTCTTATTATTTATTGTTTGTGCCTTCTTGTTTTTATATTGTGTCGTTTACTTGTATGTCTATCGGGTAATATGTCTCGTCACCGTGGAATAAAGAAAACGTAATTTCAGTTTCTTTGTGTGTCTTGACATGTGAAGAGATTGACAATAAAGCTGACTTTGACTTTGATGAAGTGCTTTGAGCAGCTTGTCATGGAGCACATCAGATCCATTCTCCCCCCCACCATAGACCCTTCCAGTTTGCGTACCGAGCCAAACGGTCCTCTGAGGATGCCATCTGCTCTGCCCTCCACTCGGCCCTCACCCACCTGGAGAGAAGGGACTCGTATGTGAGATTGCTGTTTGTGGACTTCAGTTCTGCCTTCAACACCATTGTGGCACAACGACTCATCTGCAAACTCGCCAAGCTGGGCCTCAGTACCTACCTCTGCAACTGACTACTAGACTTCCTCTGTCAGAGGCCTCAGGCGGTACGTGTTGGCGACAAAATCTCCGCCAGCATCACGCTGAGCACGAGGGCCCCCCAAGGCTGCGTGCTCAGTCCACTGCTCTTCACCCTGCTGACGCATGACCGCGCTGCAACCTACAGCGACAACCACATAGTAAAATTTGTGGACGGCGCGACTCTGGTGGGTCTCATCACCAAGGGCGACGAGACTCAATACAGGTTGGAGGTTGACCTTCTGACCACGTGGTGCAAGAACAACAACGTCCTGCTGAACATCAACAAGACCAAGGAGATTGTTGTCGACTTCCGGAAGGGTCACACCCAACACTTGCCGCTGACCATCGACGGTGCTGTGGTGGAGAGAGTGAGCAGCACCAGGTTCCTGGGGGTGCACATCAGTGAGGATCCCTCCTGGTCCACCAACACTGCATCACTGGCAAAAAAGGCCCAGCGCCGCCTGTACTTCCTGCGGAAACTCGGGCGAGCAAGTGCTCCTCCGGCCGTCATGATTACATTTTACCGTGGCACCATTGAGAGCGTCCTCTCCAGTTGTATCACTGTTTGGGGTGGTAGCTGCACTGAATACAACATGAAGGCCCTGCAGCGCATAGTGAACACGGCTGGTAAGATTATTGGTGCTTCACTCCCCTCCTTGAAGGACATTTACACCTCCCATCTCACCCGCAAGGCGACCACGATTGTGAGTGATGTGAGTCACCCCGCTCACTCTTTGTTCGATCTTCTGCCCTCTGGGAAGAGGTAAAGGATTCTGCACTCCCGCCCCACCAGACTCACCAACAGCTTGATACTCCAGGCTGTTAGGATCCTTAACTCTCCCCCCCCCCCTTCTGCGTAGCGTCCTGTACTTTTGCGCTATGTTCTGACTGCTGTGTGCACACTTGCTCCGTTTTTCTCCTCTTATTTATTGTGTTATCTGTTTCTTTATTATTTATTCATCACTCTTATTATTCATTGTTTGTGCCTTCTTGTCTTTATTTTTTTGTGTTGTTTACTTGTATGTATATTGTGTACTATGTCTTGTCACCGTGGGATAGTGGGAACGTAATTTCGATTTCTTTGTGTCTTGGCATGTGAAGAAATTGACAATAAAGCAGACTTTGACTTTGACATCCAAAAACAAGGCTGATTCAGCACTCCAAATTGCCCATGGGTGTGAGCGCGAGTACAGATAGTTGTTCATCACTGTATGCCCTGCGATTGGCTGGCAACTGGTTCATGTCCACCGCCTACTGCCCGATAGGCTCCAGCACGCCGGCGACCCCCGTGGGGACAGGCGGTACAGAAAATAAATGGATGGATAGATGGTTGGCTGGCTGGCTGGCTGGCTGGTTGGAGGGAGGGAGGGAGGGAGGGAGGGAGGGAGGGAGGGAGGGAGGGAGGGAGGGAGGGAGGGAGGGAGGGAGGGAGGGAGGGAGGGAGGGAGGGAGGGAGGGAGGGAGGGAGGGAGGGAGGGAGGGAGGGAGGGAGGTCGGATATATACATAGTGACAGGGGTGGATCAGTTTGGAAATACTTTCCCCCTAGAATAGCATGATTCTGCCCAAAATTGTAAAGTCTCTAATTAAGCAGCGGCTAAGTGAGTTTCTCGTCCAATATACGGGTAGCAATACGCAAGTATTTTATCTCAGATTTAACTTCGATTGAAGCAATAGCTGTGTCAGAGTTTGAATGAAGAGGGAGTAGTTCACATTTTTCAATGTTAAGAGATAATCTAGATGCTTCAGAAAAGACTGAGATGTATTGAGAGGTTTGTTCACCATTGAGTATCCTTTAAAAAATGTGTCAAAAGGGTTAGCCCTATTCGAGTAAACGTGCTAACAATGTGTTGTCATTACATCGCAAAGTTCCCGGTATCTAATTTTTAAGTAAAAGTCTGTCTTTTTTGGGATTTGAGATTAATGTAATAATTCCCTGTTTCATAGAAGTTGGCAGGTGTCCCACTTAGATACAGTCGACAAGAGCATTGTAAAGCATAAATCCAATATTTTCTTAAAAGAAAAGACAGAATTCCACAGTCATTCCATCAATCCTTTTAATCGCTACATCCAGTTCTTCAATTTTAAGGTTAGCCTCCATATGCTGCATAAAACTATCAATTTTTCTACTTTTCTTAGTTCTCTCAAAAAACACCTGGCAATCCTCCGTTGAAAATGTGGATTCATATAAATTACGAGAAAATTTTCTAATTTCCTCATTGACTTGTATATAACAACAATTTATGAATCTTGCCAGCTCGAGTGATGCCCTCAAACCATCCTCTTGACGGAGCTAAATGGCCAAGGATTCAACCGCTATGGTGAACAGGATGGGGGACAGATGACACCTGTCTGGTACCCCTAAAAAGGGGGAATAGGGCAGATCAGACTTGGTAAAGACAGAGGCTAGCTACAGGGGAAGCATAAAGTAATCCATGATATGAAATTAGAAACCAATTTCTTTTAATACCAAAAAAGAGAAAGCGCCACTCCACACTGTTCACTTCAAGTGTAACAATCAATTCTGGAGGGTTTGAACAAGGGGACCGGACTATAGTTAACAGCCTCCTTATGTTCTGAAATGAATGGCTTTCTGGCATAAACCCTCTTTCACCCCAAAAATATATACCTGTCAAAAACAATGGGCATGAATCTTCAAAAATATTTTTAAATTCACATTTAAAAGGTAATAGGTCGATAACCTCCACATAAGCGGTCATTTTACATCCATTTTGTCGTCCATTTTTTGTCTTTGACTGTCCTTGACAGACAGAACCAAATGCGTCACAGTTTATTGTAATGGAGGGAAAGGGGAAGTGGATCACTGGCGCGGGAGCGGAGCAGAGGTTGACTTAGTACTCCTCAGAGCCCTCCACGTTCATGGCATCATCGTCTGGAGACACCACCGACATCGCCTTGTCCTCGGATGCGGAGTCGGGTGGCCTCAACGCCCCAGACCCGTTCTCGGGGGGCACCAGGGAAGGCACCGGCTCAAGAGCGAGGATGGGCACTGGCCGAGGGACAGAAGCCGATGCGGGAGGCGACTGAGGCCTCGGGTTGACATGTGGGTCGAGTGACTGCCCCGGAACGTTGCGGGATGCTCTCGGGCGACCCCTCTGCAAGGCTGGCTGATCCAGATAAAGGCGAGGAAAGTTGGCGTCATCCTCGTCATATCCCTCCCAGCCCACGAAGCACTGGAGGCCCCTGCCCCGCCGACGGGACCGGAGCAGGCGACGGACTACATAGACAGGACCCCCATCGATAACCCGGGGGGGAGGTGGAATGGGGGCAGGGACCGTCCTGCTTTCGTGGACTGGCTTGACCCGCGAGACATGGAATGTGGGATGGACCTTCATGGAGCTGGGAAGATGGAGTCAAACAGCTGACGGACTGATTACCTTGACAACCGGGAATGGCCTGACGAACTTGGGAACCAACTTGCAGGAATCCACCTTGAGTGTCAAATCCCTTGTTGACAGCGACACTTGCTGCCTGACACTGTACTGTGGGGCAGGAATGCGGCAATGATCGGCATTGCGGGAGTAGGCGGAGAAGGCTGGTGCGGGCTCTTGCCCAGGTCCAATGACACTAGCGAACGGAAGTGGAAGCTGACAGGCAGTAGACGCTCTTCTCCTGCTGCTCAAACAGTGGTAGCTGGTACCTGAACACGCAGTCGAAAGGCAAGAGACCAGTGGTGGCGCTTGGCAGGAGATTTTAGGCATATTCCACCCAAGGAAGCTGTGAGATCCACAGACGAGGATTGAGAGCCGCCATGCACCAATGGGCCTTACCCAGCTCCTGGTTCAGTCTCTCTGCTTGTCCGTTGGACTGAGGGTGGAACCCGACGTGAGGCTGGCCAAGGCTCCCAGGCGGCAGCAAAATTCCTTCCAGAAGGCCGAGGCAAACAGTCTCCAGTCAGACACGATACCTCGTGGCAGCCTGTGATACTGAAACACCACGTGCAACGGTACTTGGGCGGTCTGTTTGGCACACGGTACAACATTGGGGACAAAATGTGCCATTTTGCTGAACCGATCCACCACCGTGAGGATGACAGTGTTCCTCTCTGACGGTGGCAGACCGGTAACAAACTCAACCTAGGTGAGAACACATCCGCTGCAGAACCGGCAGTGGCTGGAAGAAGCCTGCTGGCGGGATATTAGGCGTCTTATACCGAATGCAGACTGGGCAGGCTCTGACGTAGTCCTGGACGTCGTTCCTCAGCGTCGGCTGCCAGAAGTGATGTGGCAGCAGGAACGTCATGGGCACTATTCTAGGGCAAGACGAGAGTCATGTTCCCATTCCAGCACCCAGTCCCATAGTGAAACGTAAACAAAGACCTGATCCCGAGGACAGGTGCTAGGGTTAGGCTCCTCATTTTTATCATCTAATCTGGTATATATTTATATGTATATTTATATTCATATATGGAGATATACGACACAAACAAGGTAGGGAAAGATAGATGAATAAAAAAGGCACAAATCTAACCATAACATCGACTTAAGTTAAATGCTTCAACACACAGTTCTTCCCAAAAGTATCTCAGATGGACAAATAAGTAAATAAAATAAATAAATACAATTTACAACAAGCATAGTAAGTTGTAGGCGAGCCCTTGAAGTGGCTGAAAAGTATCTCAGATGGACAAATAAGTAAATAAAATAAATAAATACAATTTACAACAAGCATAGTAAATTGTAGGCGAGCACTTGAAGTGGCATATCAAAGGACTGCGCTACATATGAAGATCAATTCCCACCACTCTCAATCTAAATTTTTTTTTTTTAAAAAGATAGTAATAATAATCATAAATGAAATATTTGGTAATAACTGATACGCAATGGTCACATATACAAACACACCTACACATACTACAGAGAGCAAAGAATCCAGGGAAAACCAGCGTAAACAAAATTAGTATTGGCCACTGGAGGCCCCTGCCCCGCCGACAGGACCGGAGCAGGCGACGGACTGCGGAGACAGGACCAATTTTAATCTTCCCGCTGTTGCATACCGGCGCATCCCTTCATGCAATAAAGTTAGCCCTAAGCTTCGAGAAAACGAGCACAAAAGAAGTGGTGTTACAGGGAGTGGCTCTTTATTTCCTTGGCCAATCGTAAATCTACATTCTGGCTTACATAGTTCTCGTTCATTCACTGAATTGTTCACGCCAGGAGACGCAACACGTTCACTAACTGATCCATTGATGCACGGTAAGGCAGTTCACTCACTGATCCGTTCTCGTGATGAACAGGAAAGGCAAATCACTCACTCGCTGACTCGTTCCTCACTGATCCGTTCTCGCAATGATTGAGAAGGCAAATCAATCACTCACTGATGCATTCGTCATTTTTTTCTTCGTCTTGTTTTACGGCGAAGTGGCACCAGCTTCAATGCGCATTACCGAAACCTACCGTGTGGGATAAGTTACGGTATTGCATGTTGGTTGAAATCATATGAACTGAAAAAATAACGAATTACCGTTTTTTTCCGTGTATAGTGCGCCCCCATGTATAGTACGCACCCCTAAAAATGGCATGCTGATGCTAGAAAAAAGCTTGTACCCATGTATAATACGCACCCAATTTTTATGAATTTTTTTAAAATATTACCTGTAATACGCATTTTGTTATTTGCTGATTGAAACTGCTAATTAAACTGTAAATTGAAACTAATAGGAAGAAAACAACTCTCGCTCTTTATATAGCTGACGTGTCTTGCGCATCCGTTCTGTGCATATCATACGGAGGCCGCCATTACAGATGCGCAGAACGGATGCGCAAGACACGTCAGCTATATAAAGAGCGAGAGTTCAGTTTTCTACCTAAATCCGTATTACAGGTAATATTTTATTTCACAACACTTTGCCTTGTTCCTTTCTTCTCTGCTGTTCACTTCAAACACGCTCCGTGCGACCGCAATGCTCTCGTATCAGACAAGGCTTGCTCGATCACCTGCTCGTTTGCTGTCTCACAATGTACCCTACACAAATCCGAAACATTTGTTGCGGCTCCGAGTCACGACGAGGGGCAAGTTTTGGTTTCCAAGGGTGTTTTTATTCCTCTTCAACGTCTCTCCCATACAGAGCCGCCTCTTTCCCGTGCGCGGTGGTGCGTTTACGGGCAGTCGGAGAAATCAACGCCAACAAAAAAAATTACATCCAGCCTAGTTAAGACCATACCAAAGACTATAAAAATGGGACCCATTGCCTGCCTGCGTGTGTGACGATCATTGGGACTTAAAAAAAAAAAAAAAAAAAAATAAATTTAAAAAATTTTTTTTTTTTTTTTTTGTACCCATGTATAATGCGCACCCCAGATTTTAGGACAATAAATTAGTTAAATTTTGCGCACTATACACGGAAAAAAACGGTACTTCAGGAAGTGATCCCTTCACTCACATTCATTATCCCAGCCGACACACGTTTGTGTGAGCTCAAATTACCTGAGAGAGGATTCTGCATTTTTTTTGTACAATCGCATGTCAAGAATGTGTATTTGACGACTTGCTCTTTATATAGGGTTATTGCACAATGCACAAACAATAATAAAATACGGAAATAAATAAAACGATACTGAAACAAAGATATTGGGCCATTAGGTGACCTCGTTACACAATATGCCAACATTTGTTATTTTGGGGGACACCAACACATATGAGACATAACGTAAAACACATATTGGTATATAAAACCAAATGTCTGATTTTTATGTTTTCATGCGCAAACATAGAAACAATGAATAAAACACAGACAAGTTTTAAAATAAAAGGGTAACATAATAAAATTAAATTTCAAACCAGCAATCTAATGTGAAATTGCAGTAGATATATTGGATAACAGTATTTAGGCGTATATATGCATATACATGTTGTTTGAAAAAGTATTATAAAATAAAGATTTTTCAAAGAGGTGTGGTAAAATCTGGAGTCCATGCGGCCCTGTAGGTTGCCTTAGATGGCCAACTAGCAGCAGTGAGACTACCATAAGCTATTTTTGCCGGGCAGAGAGCCTTTAGCTTCAGTAACGTATGGGTACTTAGAATATGGAAGGTTGCAGCTGTTGTTGATCAGGGAAGAGTCTGGTAGATGACCTTTTGGGGCATCGAAAGCAACAAGTAGATTGAGACTCGAACGGCAGCTGTGACTCAAAGCCATGACATCATTGGTCTGGGCAGGTATAAGATAGGCTTGTCTGTCAGGAAGGGGGGGCTGCTAACATCTTTGCTGTTGGGCCACTCGAATTTTTGGAGAAACTCTGACATTGGTTGAATAAATCAGCCGTGTTTTCCCAATCAGCCGTGTGTCACTGGAGTGTTCCTTCTCTGGGCCAGCCATCGTCCACCAAGTGTTTTTTGAGACCAGCGAAGCAACAAAGACCATTCACCACAGAAGCATAATCCCCCCCGCTATTGCATACAGGTGCATCCCTTCATGCAATAAAGTTAGCCGTTAGCTTGGAGTAAACAAGCACGAACAATGTGGTGTTTCAGTGAGTGGTTCTTTCTTTCCTTGGAAAATCGTAAATCATCATTCACTCACTGAATTGTTCACGCCAGGAGACGCAACACGTTCACTGTGCTGGTGGTATGGGTGTCAGATGTGATGGTCCCCAGCCTCACATGCTGTCTCCTGTTGGTCAGGAAGCTGGTGATCCACTGACAGGTGGAGGCACCGTGAGCTGGACGAGCTTCTGGTGGAGCATGTCGGGAGCGATGGTGTTGAACGCCGAGCTGAAATCCACAAACAGGATCCTGGCATACGTTCCTGGGGTGTCTAAGTGGCGCAGGAGGTGGTGCAGTCTAAAATTTGGCCGCATCATCCACTGACCTGTTTGTCCGGTAGGCACGCCCGGACTGACCATAGGGAGAACCGGGAGTTTTTGGTTCCCCCGTGAGGATTTGTTTCCCCTGCTGCGGGTGCGCGCACGCGTTGTTTGGAAAGCGAAAAGCGATGGCGTACGGCGTCAGCACTATGTTGTTTTCAATAAAAACATGAACACAGGTTTGCGTCAGTCAATTTTAATTTTTAAAAAGGATTATTTTCATTTTATTTCTTTAAGTTCATTCGCGTTCTGCCGTTGAAGCGAGGTACGTTCAAAGACCAATCGTACAGACAGAACACTCATTCACTTCACCAAAAAGCAACGATATAATTACATGAGCTCTTTGCATAAACCTTGATGCAAAGGAGATCCACTTTTTGGGGAGCATTACAAGGAGCTACAAGGAGTATATATTACAAAGGAGACCTTATACTTAATTGTGATCATCATTCATCCAATTTCATTATTCAGGTATTTTCAAAGCAACTTAATATTGTTGCATTTATTAATTTGCTTTAAAATGACAGTGCATTATAATTAAATGCAGACACTATAGCAATGTCAAACATGTTCATTTAAGAAAAAGCCACACACGTTTTTTGATGAAATCTTTCATAACGAGAATGATTTAAGTGAATTGATTTGAATGAATAAATGAATGAATGAATGAATGAATGGATGAATGGATGAATGAATGAATGAATGAATGAATGAATGAATGAATGAATGAATGAATGAATGAATGAATGAATGAATGAATGAATGAATGAATGAGACGTTCTGGAGGCTCATTTGGTCCCAAGCAAAGTGACTGGTGGTGGGGAGGGGGGATAAAAATTGTAACAGGAACGCTATAAAAATGTCAACCCGTGAGAATTTGTGCCCCCCTCACATTTCCAGAACGGTGAGTACTGGACTCCAACTAGCTTATTTTCTATCTTCCTGGGGGTCTGTCCAGGTAGTGTGGCAAATTTGAAGAGGTCCGCTCATTCCTAGCCCAAATTACTACAGGGGGGGAACATATCCTCACAGCGGCCCCGTGACTCCTGGCCTGAAAAAAATCTCCGAGTCCGTCCCTGCTGGTAGGCAAACTGCAGGGGGTCGAGCAGGGGGCCTGTAATGTCCTTCAGGTGGCTCAACACTAGCCTCTCATAGGATTTCATGACCACAGGTGTCAGGGCGACAGGTCTATAATCATTCAAACCTGTGATGGCGGGCTTCTTGGTGGTGGAGATTTTGAAGCACAAGGGCACCGCACACAGCTCTAGGGAATGGTTGAAGATCCTTGCAAAGATGGGTGCCAGCTGTTCAGCACAGACTTTCAGGCAGGAGTGGGACACACCGTCTGGTCCTGGTGCCTTCCTGGCCTTTTGTCTCCGGAACATCTGACACACCTCTTCCTCGCGGATCTGAAAGTCAGAGAGTAGGGGATAACGACAATGGAGGTGTGAACAGCGGGGTGGTGGGGGGTGGTGTGGATGTTGGGATGCAGGAGGTCCTGTTGTGTGGGTGGACCATTCAAACCTGCAGTTAAACCTGTTTAGCTGGTTTACAAGCCTTGTGTTCTCCACAGGACAGTTTCTTGAAGCCTGTGATGCTCTGCAGGCCTTTCCACACTGTTGAGGGATCAGGATTGGCAGAGAGGTGTCTCTAGGCTATTCCCATAGCTCCTATTAGCTTTACTGATCTCTCGGGTCAGTGTGTTCCTGGCCTGCCTGAACAGGTCACGGTCCCCACTCCTGTAGGCCTCCTCCTTGGCTTTGCGCAGCATCGTGAGGTTTGGTGTAAACCACCGTTTGTTGTTGTACGTGCAGAAGGTCTTAGTCTGCACACCAAGTCCTAAAGCTAACGTATGACGTCACAGTGTGGGTGAATTCATGCAGGTCTGAAGTTGCAGCTTCAAAAAAAATAAACAATCGGTGCAGTCAAAGCAGGCTTACAGGTCGTGCTTTGACTCCACTGTCCATTTCCTCACAGTCCTCACCACAAGCTTAGATGTTTTTAATTTTTGCCTGTAGGTTGGGATCAAATGAACTAGACAGTGGTCCGAGAGTCCTAAAGCTGCACAGGGCGCAGAGCGCTATGCATCGTTTATTATGGAGTAGCAGTAGGTCCAGTGTCTGTGTCCCTCTGGCGGGACACGTTATGTGCTGTCTGTATTTGGGGAGTTCGTGTGTGAGGTTCGCTCTGTTAAAATCACCCAAAACAATGATCAGTGAGTTTGGTAGTTTTTTCTCCATGTCTGTTACCTCATCAGCAAGCAGCTGCAGCTAAAATCTCCGTCAAACAGCCTGGGTCAGTGAAAACCGGAGAGAAAGTACCAGGAGAAGACTGTCCGATGTTTAACAGTTCTTCTCTGCTAAAAGTGATCCGGGATGGGAAGCAGAAGACGCAAAGAACACACAAAACACAAGGTAGCAGAGAGCGAGTCACCAAGGCGGCCATCCATGACGCCATCTTATGATCTAATGCGCAATAACTGTGACACACCCCCTCACCGCAGCAAAATTGGCTGCGCATACACAAACCCGGCGCCAAAGCTAACAAGCTAATCAACGCATTACGCATCAACGCACGCACTCGCTTTTTTCTTTTAAACTAAAGAAAGTTTATTACCATAAAAAATGAGTGGGATTGCTGGACCTAGAATCCAGCCGATTGCTTGATTGACATACAGGTAAGCCTGTCGGGACGCAATCACAGTGAACCACACGTGCGCAATAGACAGTGACCACACGCCCTCACCACAGCTCTTTGGCGGCGCATACACAAACCAAAGCTAACAAGCTAATCAACGCATTATGCATCCAGGCACGCACTCACTTTTTTCTTTTAAACTAAAGAAAGTTTATGACCATCAAAATTGAGTGGGGATGCTGGACCATGTAGGAAGCCAAACCGTATCACTTTCATACGGAATAGGAGTTGGATTTTTTTTTTTACCTCATTGACTGGGTTGACATTCCCTTTAGCACAGCTCTATATAATGGACGCATAACGCAACCCTAGTCAACCCCAGTTTGATGCAATAGCTTCTATTCTATGCGCCTTTTAACCCTGTGCGCCCTATATGTGAAAAACATTCTAAAATAAAAAATTTAATGAAGATGCGCCTTATCCAGTGTCCCTTATAGTGCAGAAATTACTGTACATACAACACACAACTGACAACAAAACAAAAACATGTTTTTTTGTATTTTTCTTCCTTATTACTGTCTAAATTACCTTATCCCAAGCCCTTGTATTACCTTCATTTTGTTGCCTAGGTGACAGAAATCAGCAACGTTCAGACTGTCAGACGGCTGCCTCGGGATACCAAGCGACAAGCGGTGGCCATTGTATTTACTGATGACACCTCACGCACTTTCACTTGTGATTCAGGTAATGATTAGAGAAATCCATGTTGATTTTTGAATGATGAAGATTAACAAGGTTACATGAAACCTTTTGTTAAATTAATGAGGATGTGGCAGACTATGTGCTGTCTGTTGTGGTGAATAAAGAACTGAGCCAAAAGGCGAAGCTCTTGATTTACCAGTCGATATACGTTCCTACCCTCACCTATGGTCACAAGCTATGGGAGACTACTATGTTTCCTGGCTGGCCAGGGAACACCTTGGCTTCTCCAGGATGAGCTGGACAAAGTGGTTGGGGAGAGGGAAGTTTGGGATAAAACAAAAGCTTCCCTTTTGAAAGCTTACCTTTTGAAGCTGCTGCCCCATCAGAAATCTGCGTAGTATACAGGCATTTTATTTGATATTCTCAAATATATTTTATATATTAACTGTTTTATTCTGTTCATTGTTCATGCCCCTTTTTGAATGGTATGCCGTGAAAACTTTTGGGGACACAATAAAATGTGCATTAGTCTAGTGGCCTATTGCTTTGAGATGCATTGCAAGCCATATTGTTTCATTAAAATAATATACATAAAGAACAATTAAGCATAGTAGTTGTACAACGTGTAGTGTAGTGTTGTGTAACATATCCCTTGATCACGACACGATTATTGTGTGAAGGCGAAGGCCTTCACACATATGTTATTCTACTCCATTTACTTTATTACCGTTTTTTTCCGTGTATAGTGCGCAATATTTTACTAATTTATTGTCCTAAAATCTGGGGTGCGTATTATACATGGGTACAAAGAAAAAAAAAAAAATTTTTTTTCTTTTTTTCTTTTTTTTTTTTTTTTAAATAAAGTCATGGTACAACAAAACCAACAACAGGACTGACCGACAAAGTCGTGGAACAAAAAGACAGGGTGACATTACCAAAGACAGGAACAGAATGACAGTAACACATGCAATGATCCAACGGTGAGCGAGGGGCAGACAGGACTTAAATACAAAACACGTTACATCGATTGAGGTGACACAGGAAGAGCGGGGTGACACGAACAGAAACTATGGCAACCTAGACACATAGCAAAACTGGGGACGAGACATGACAAATCTCCCCCGAAATAAAACTCACCTTTCTTCTTGTTTGTTGTCAATCGCGCATCGCATTCAGCCATCCTGCCCAACACACTTAGTAAAATTCATAATTGACGACACATCGTTTGATGCGATGGTGCAATCCTCGATGGTGTGTTAGTGTCAAATATTGTTTGTTTTTTAATCTCCATCGCGGACCGGACGTCATACGGAGGCCGCCATTACAGATGCGCAGAACGGTTGCGCAAGACACGTCAGCTATATAAAGAGCGAGAGTTCAGTTCTCCACCTATTAGTTTCAATTCACAGTTTAATTAGCAGTTTCAATCAGCAAATAACAAAATGCGTATTACAGGTAATATTTTATTTCACAACACTTTGCCTTGTTCCTTTCGTCTCTGCTGTTCATTTCAAACACGCTCCATACGACCGCAATGCTCTTGTATCAGACGCTCGCTCGATCACCTGCTAGTTTGCCGTCTGCCACAATGTACCCTACACAAATCCGAAACATTTGTTGCGGCTCCGAGTCACGACGAGGGGCAAGTTTTGGTTTCCAAGGGTGTTTTTATTCCTCTTCAACGTCTCTCCCATACAGAGCCGCCGTGTGCGCACGGAGCGCGGTGGTGCGTTTAGGGGCAGTCGGAGAAATCAACGCCAACAAAAAAAATGACATCCAGCCTAGTTAAGACCATACCAAAGACTTTAAAAATGGGACCCATTGCCTCCCTGCGTGTGTGACGATCTTTGGGACTTAAAAAAAAAAAAAAAAAAAAAAAATTAAAAAAAAATTAAAAAAAATTCATAAAAATTGGGTGCGTATTATACATGGGTACAAGCTTTTTTCCAGCATCAGCATGCCATTGTTAGGGGTGCGTACTATACATGGGGGCGCACTATACATGGAAAAAAACGGTATTATTCTTCTATTTTATTCTCCTCACTTTTTTGTCCCGCTTCTTCTTTCACAAAATTCACCCGATTCACTCCATTCCACTTTTCACGTATTCCAAATATTCAGGAAAGGGTGGCTTGTATTTTTCTCATTCCGAAAATTTTCCGATTCCGCAAAATTCCCCAAATTCCGACAAATTTTTCCCCATTCATTCTTAATGGCACATTCAACATTTCACATTTACGTCGTTCCAATTTGAAATTCACATCATTCAACACATTCTTATCACATTCGGAAGGATTCTCGACATTCCCAAAATTCCCAAATTCAAAAATTTCACGTTTTCACGTTAAAAATTCCGACAAAATTTCGCAAAATTTCGTTTTTCACCTCTAATTTCCACAATTTTCAACCGATTCAGCCCATTCCAACTTTCAACTGTTCATCTTTTGCCTACCTATTCCACAACTTCCCACTTACCAAAAACTTCACATCTTTTATTTGGAAATCCAACCAAAATTCTCTAAAATTTCGTTTTTCTACTCTAATTTCTACATTTTTCAACCGATTCAACCCATTCCAACTTTCAACTGTTCATCATTTTTCTACCTATTCCACAATTTACCAAAAACTTCACATCTTTTATTTTGAAATTCACACCCAATTCTCCAATATTTCCATATTCCCTTCTCATTTCTACATTTTTCAACCGATTCAACCCTTTCCAACTTTCAACTGTTCATCATTTTTCTCCCTATTCCACAACTTACCAAAAACTTCACATCTTTTATTTTGAAATTCACCACAAATTCTCCAAATATTCTACATTTCTCAAGTAATTCAACACGTTTCAACATCGTTCTGCAGCATTCCCCGAAGAAGTTATTCATACATTTCGCCTTCACACGCAATTTCTCCAGAAATTGCAAAATTCTAGTTATTATTATATTTTATTCCTTGTCCCGCTTCTTCTTCCACATTTTTCATCCGATTTACTCCATTCCACTTTTGACGTATTCCAAATATTCTCGACGTGAGCGCTTGTATTTTTCTTGTTCCGAAGATTTTCCGTTTTCGCAAAATTCCCAAAATTCCGACAAATTTTTCCCCATTCATTCTTAATGGCACATTCGACATTTCACAAAATTTCGTTTTTCACCTCTAATTTCTACAATTTTCAACCGATTCAACCCATTCCAACTTTCAACTGTTCATCTTTTGCCTACCTATTCCACAACTTCCCACAACTTCCCACTTCACATCTTTTATTTTGAAATTCAACCAAAATTCTCTAAAATTTCGTTTTTCTACTCTAATTTCTACATTTTTCAACCGATTCAACCCATTCCAACTTTCAACTGTTCATCATTTTTCTACCTATTCCACAACTTCCCACTCATCAAAAACTTCACATCTTTTATTTTGAAATTCACACCCAATTCTCCAATATTTCCTTTTCCCCTTCTCATTTCTACATGTTTCAACCGATTCAACCCATTCCAACTTTCAACTGTTCTACATTTTTCTACCTATTCCACAACTTACCAAAAACTGCACATCTTTTATTTTGAAATTCACACCCAATTCTCCAATATTTCCTTTTTCCCTTCTCATTTCTACATTTTTCAACCGATTCAACCATTCCAACTTTCAACTGTTCATCATTTTTCTACCTATTCCACAACTTCCCAAAAACTTCACATCTTTTATTTTGAAATTCACACCCAATTCTCCTATATTTCCTTTTCCCTTCTCATTTCTACATTTTTCAACCGATTCAACCCATTCCAACTTTCAACTGTTCATCATTTTTCTACCTATTCCACAACTTCCCACTTACCAAAAACTTCACATCTTTTATTTTGAAATTCACACCCAATTCTCCAATATTTACTTTTTCCCTTCTCATTTCTACATTTTTCAACCGATTCAACCCATTCCGACTTTCAACTGTTCATCATTTTCCTACCTATTCCACAACTTCCCACTTACCAAAAAATTCACATCTTTTATTTTGAAATTCACACCCAATTCTCCAATATTTCCTTCTTCCCTTCTCATTTCTACATTTTTCAACCGATTCAACCCATTCCAACTTTCAACTATTCATCATTTTTCTACCTATTCCACAACTTACCAAAAACTTCACATCTTTTATTTTGAAAGTCACCACAAATTCTCCAAATTTTCTACATTTCTCAAGTAATTCAACACGTTTCAACATCATTCGGCAGCATTCCCCGAAGAAGTTATTCATACATTTCGCCTTCACACGCAATTTCTCCAGAAATTGCAAAATTCTAGTATTTATCTTGTAGTTTGACAGCGCGACCGTCGTGAACAATAAAAAAAGGATAACTAACGCTATTCCAATCGGAAGACTTCGATGGTTTCAATGCACAGGAGGAAGATGAAGACGATGAAGCTCTTTTTTTTTACTTTTACTTGTATGCTTTTTTAATCAGCCCTGTTAGTGCTGTGGTACCGTGTTGCTGCTGTGTTACCGCCGCGTCTCAGTGACTTTTACCGGTATGTTTTTTTTAATCAAACCCTATTAGTCCTGTGTTACTTCCGTGTTGCTGCGGTATTACTGCCGCGTCACAGGCAGTGTTTGGAAAGAAATGTTAAGGTATGTTATTAAAACTTTAAAAAAGCTTTCTGTGTCCAGTCTTTCTTTGTTAATAACTCGCGTGCACACTTCCGTGTTGCTGCGGTACTACTGCTGCGTCACAGGCAATGTTTAGAAAGACATGTTAAAGTATGTTATTAAAACTTTAAAAAGGCTTTCTGTGAACGGTCTTTCTTTGTAAAAAACGCGTGTGCACGTGCGGCTTATAGTCCGGTGCGGCTTATATAAGAAAAAAACTAAAATATCTACGAATTTTAGCTGGTGCGGCTTATAGTCCGGTGCGGCTTATAGTCCGGTGCGGCTTATAGTCCGGAAATTACGGTAATATTTTATCCCAGTGGCCAATATTTACCCCAGGCCACACTTAAGTGATCAATACATAAGTAAAGTATGTGTACTCATTTGAAATACAGTATTCAGTCAGACTGAGGTCAACCCAATGGTTTGGAAAGAAAATTTAGCTCTTCTCAAAATTTGCGCAATAGTCCATCTATCCATTTTCTTCCGCTTATCCGGGGTGGGGTCGCGGGGGCAGCAGCTTTAGGAGGGACTACCAGACTTCCCTCTCCCCAGCCACTTCGTCCAGCTCATCCCGTGGGATCCCAAAGCGTTCCCAGACCAGCTGAGAGACATAGTCTCACCAGCGCATCCTGGGTCGTCCACGGGGTCTCCTGCCGGTCGGACATGCCCGGAAAACCTTCCCAGAGAGGCGTCCAGGAGGCATCCTGATGAGATGCCTGAGCCACCCTATCTGGCTCCTCTCAACGTGGGGGAGCAGTGGTTCTACTCCGAGTCTCTCCCGGATGACCGAGCTTCTCACCCTATCTCTAAGGGAGAGCCCGGACACCCTACGGAGGAAACTCATTTTGGCCGCTTGAATCTTGTTCTTTCGGTCACGACCCATAGCTTGTGACCATAAGAATTCTGCATGCTATTTGTTATTCAGCCGTGTTTTGATTTGAGTTAGGGTGCTTTATTTAAAAGGCCGTTTTCAGGCGATACCATTTCCTGTTTCACGTTCGTGTACATATTTTAGTTACAGTGGTACACCAGTCATTGACGATGTAAGTGGGTCTCCCAACAAGAGAAATGAATGATCCCATGTGTCTAACCTTTAGGACAATGTAGTATTGCTCCAAATGTTCGTTTATATTCGTTTATATATATATTTATATATAGGGGTGGGCAATTAATTTTTACAAGGGGCCACATGAAAAATCTAAGTTGCGTCAGAGGGCCACACTAACCAGGGATGAGAACGGCAAATGAAAAAGAACACTGAAAAGTAGCCAGGGTATGGGGGCCCCACGGGGGGAAGCCTGTGCCCCCCCACCCCCTTATGAAAACATAATTGAATATGGCCCACACAAGAAGCTTGAGCTCAACTCTGTTGCACTTCTCAGTTTCCACACTAGATGGAGCCCGCCACACAAAGCGTTTGACGTTCCATTAGCACCAACACCCCCCCTTCCCCCCCGGAAGACAAGCGAACGCGCAGCGTTTGACGTCCGATTAACAAGCCCCCCTGCCCCCGTAAGAGAAGCGAACGCGCAGCGTTTGACGTCCCATTAGCAACCCCCCCCCGGAGGAGAAGCGAAAAAAAATATTGGCCCCCGGTCTGTCTGTTGCACTATCTCTGATAGAGTTTATGTCATTTGTTTGCTGATGTGAGCCCTATCATTACCACTCATTAACTCAACCTGAATCACATCACCTGGTTGTGCTCGCCTATCCACTTCTTGCATGACGTCATCTATTTTATCTTCAATCAGGAGGTAAAAGGTTGCAAAATCCTTGATGTTCGCTTGCGATGGTATATTTAACTGGCGCCTTACCTCGACATTATTGAAATGCGGTCTATTGACTACAACAAAACCACCGTGCTGATCAGTTATTACAGAACCGCTGTTAGGTTGGTGGGGCATGTGTTGAAACGTTGGTGTGCTGTCATCAATAACATCTATTTCATGAGCAATTATAACAGAGCAGTTGTTAGGCTGAAATGCCGGTGGAATCTCAACAGTTATTACAGAACCGTTGTCACGCTGCTGTTGAAATATTGGTGTGCTGTCATCAAGAACAGCCGGCGTTGAATCGACAGGCTTAACGGTCAACGGGTCAACCAGAGGCTACGTATTTAGATTTCTGATCATGTTTAGCAATTGAACAGGAATATCAGGACTGATACGTGCTATCATTAGCTTGGTTATTTAATTCTGCAATCATGTTTAGCAATTGTGACATGATCGGTGTAGGACTCTGTCTACCTTCATTCAGACTTTGATTGTTCAGATCATCTATGACAACTTGTAAATGGGTAAGAATATCAGGACTGAGGGGGCTTTCTCCCCCCAATACAGCATTGTTCAAATTGTTGAGCAAATCTGATATTTGGCTCATAGACGCATCGTTGTTAATGCTTAACAAATGGTTGCAAATCTATTTCATCAATGTTTGTTAGGAAATCTGACTCCGCTGACGAGAGGTTAGAATGATCCATTATATTTCTTTAAAAAAAAACACAACAGAAACAACACAGAATAGTAAAAAAAAACGACCTATCTTCATTCAGCCAAATTTGTCAAAATCCGTATAACCCTAAAACATTCTTGTAACCGACTTTTGTAGATACAATTACCACTGCACTTTACAGGACGCCTTCTATTCTTATGGTGATGACTCTTGCGTGCCGGCTCAGGCCCCCTGGTTGTTGGGTGGTTCGTGTTGTAGATGGCTGCCCCCCTCCTCCTCCTCCTTCCTCTTTGAACCCCTCGCCCTGTGTCACGACGCTTAACTGGAAATAGATATTTAAAAGCAGTTAAACCGTTATAAGACCAAAAATAGCTAGTCGAATAATAACATAGAAAGAGAAAAAAATAGAAGGAATACCTCTAACTTTGTTTGTCGACTCGTGAGGGTGGTTCACGCCTTCGTATGCAAATGAAGCGTCCGCCAATTCTGTGTCCGCGGATGCTTCCGGCTCCACCTCTATGCTCATGACAACTTCCTGTCCATCGGCGTGGGGCGAGAGTTGAGTGGTCTCAATGGTAGCACGTGACTCTGATGCGATTGGTTTCGCTGGCTCTGATGCGATTGTCTGTGCCGCCTCTGGTACTTCAAAATGGCGTCCAGAGACATCCACTACAGTCTGTGTTTCGAAATCAGCTTGTGTTGGCGGCCCGTTTTTTCTAGTGGCTGCGGCTACGAGATCTGTTACATACATAAAATAAATCACAAACTAATAGCATTTATATTAACTACCATAGATGAACGGCTGACTCACCGTAGTCTGATTGTGTTAAACTCCACTAAAGTCATCGTCAAAGGGTGTATGAACATCGGCAAAAACGATATCTGCATAACATTACATAAACATTACATCATGTTTTACAAATAACCCTAGTGTATTATAATAAACCTAACACATTATTATTATTATTATTATTATTATTATTATTATTATTATTATTATACCGATAAAATAGTAACATTACTTACTACTTACATCAATACACATCGATTAATCGATATAATGCTCTACGATTTATTGGCAACGATGCTAAACGTAAACATCGATTTATATCGCCGTGTTTGACCTCGGACATTAGACGCAACTTTATTTTGAAATCCAGTTCATTGTTGCTTGCTTCCTCTTTCCGGGAGCAGTGCGCGGCGTTGTTGTGTTGTGAGCAGAGCAGGCACGTGAAAGGGGAGTCGACAACTAGTACGGGGCTCCTGGGCTGGTGCTATGGCTAGTGTCCAAAAAGACGAGGAAATTTGCCACCCTTCAAGGCTTCAAGTCATTCGTTTGGAAGCACTTTGGATTCCAAAGAAAAGATGGCTCAACGGACAAGACACGTGCAGTTTGTAAATCCTGCCATGCGGTGATCAAATATTCAGGGAGCACAAATCTCGCCGCACATTTAAAGAAACAACACGACATCAAAGTTCAATGCTAAAATAAGCACTTTGTATACTACAATACTCTTGTAATTTCCTAAATAAAGAGTTTGCAGTACCTTGTTAATTTTGCGTATGAATTGTTATAAATCAGGATATTGTTCTATATTTTTTATTTTAAAAAAAATATATATCGATCGTAGAGCACTATATCGTGATATATCGTAAATGAATCGCAGCAGGCTTTAAGATATCGGCAAATATCGTATTGTAGTTCTTTGTATCGATATGATATCGTATCGTGACAAAACCCGCGATTTACACCCCTATTACTTACCTTTAACCATTTCGGAACAATTTTTGACGCACTCCGGCTCCGCTGATCAGAGCTCATGCGCTGGCTTGTCTTCACAAAATGGTCGATGGTCATCCGTCCCAAACTAACTTCAAACTTGGCGGAAAAAAGACCACGCCTATGGGGTCACGTGCCGCGAGAACACTCTGCTATAGCTACTGATTGTGACGGCGCTTTAATGACTCGACCTCAGCTCAAACTATTGTATGTTAAATTAGGTGTACCAACACCTTGCCTTTCTCGTTCATATGCCTTTTTCAAGAAAGTTACACATAGACCACTCAAAGCCAATAAATGTTGACTCTCCTGGCTCTCCAATGACTCACTATCGGACACGGCTACAGCCCACAAGCTATTGTATGTCAAATTAGGTGCAGCAACACCTTGCCTATCTCCTTCAGATGCCTTTTTTTCAACAAAACTCCCCCCTTGACCCCTAGACACATTGGTTGATAGCAAATCTAGCTCAGATGAATCACTTCTTTGAATTGTAACCGTTTCACAAAAATGGTTGCAATCTATTTCATCAATGTTTGTTAGAAAATCTGACTCCGCTGACGAGAGGTTAGAATGACCCGTTATATTTCTTTTTTACAAAACACAACGGAAGCAACACGGAATAGTAAAACGTAAACTCAAACTATTGAACGGACCATACTAACTATTGAATAACAAATTAGATACACCAACATCCGTTGAATGTCAGATTAGATGCACCAACATCCGCATATGTATATGCTATAATACAGGCCCCATACATGTCCCCATCCAAAATGGCGCCAGCAAACCAAAATGGCGCCAGCCAAAGATGGCGCCGTCTCGACTGGCGCCATCTTGGCACCCGCCAGACTGGCGCCAAACTCATTAGCATATACATATGCATACAATATTATGTTTTTTAAATAGCTGGTACTGGTAATTAGAAGAATACAATTATTCTGTTTATATTTATTATTATTATTTCATATTAAGCTATGTGAAATTGTGGTGTATAGGTCAAATAAAAAAATCATTAATCAGTACAATTTATTCTTAACTTCTTTAATTTTTCCTCAAACTGTGAATTACAACACATTTATAGAAACACATCAATGTGTCCTCAACCTTGTTACGGTTCGTCGGGAGAGTGACACATTCTCAAATGCGCCCTTTTTCTCCGGGCATATCAGTGCAACAGAGTGCGAGTGGGGATGGTTGTTCGTCTCGGTGTGCCCAACCAGTTTAGGGTGTCTCCCGCCTACTGCCCAATGATTGCTGGGATAGGCTGCAGCACGCCCGTGGGGACAAGCGGTTTAGAAAATGGATGGATATATGGATATATATATATATATATGGCTCCTTTCGGCTTTCCCCCCAAAAGGGGTTGCCACAGCGAAACAGCTGTTTTTGTCCAGATGATTCGCATGAGAAGGGTTTGTTGGTTTTTATGCCTGATGCAACCCTCTGCATTTACCTGGGCTTGGGACCGGCACAGGGAAGACACTGACATGTGCCACCCTATGGCTGCATATGGATCCCTGGCCGGGAATCGAACCCAGGCCGCGGTGGGTTTTGAATTGATTGATTGATTGATTGATTGATTGATTGATTGAAAATTTAAATTCAGGTCCCAGCAGTATTCATACCACAGAGCAGGTATATGAAAGACACACAGATGGCATGAGTGCAACTAAATAGGTTCTTATAAGGCTGCCACACAACGGCGCCACAAAGAAAACCAGTAAGTGCCAAAGCTAAAAGCCATCAAAGCAAAGCAACAAGACAAAGGAAAAAAAAGTAACAGCGGCCAACCCCCCCAACACCAAAAACACACAAAATAGCCTCCACGGGGTCCATGAACAGGTGTAAGGGCAGCCAACTTCAACGGCGCCTAATGGTCCGTGGTCTTGAATCAGTAAAACATCACAAAACAGGCAAACGTGTGAGCAGCGTCCTGGGCACCCAGTCTGGGCATGTGCAGATGGTCATCATGGGGCTGGCACGGCGAAGGTCGTTGGTTCCGACGAGCACGAAGGAGCGGACTCCCCACAGGGGTTGCAGCTGCGAGGCCAAGGCGAGGGACCCGGTCAGCACCGGCCGGATGAGCAGGAAGCCGTCGTAGTCACGCCGGTCCCGACCGATGTGCGCAGCCATCCCGGACCCAGGGAAAAAAATATCCGATCCGAAGTGATCTGCAGACGCCGAGGTGCGGTAGAAGGCACCAGCAATGCCGAATGGACAAATAGAAAGAAAAAGGAGAAAAGAAGGAAATAAAGAGGAAAAGAGAGAACACTGCTGGGAGGCTGCCGCTCACATTAATTGAATTAATTGAATATTTAATTTCATTAAGTATAATATGTATAATACAACGTTGTAAAATAATAGTAACATTGTTTCAAGTAACATTTGGATTCGTAACTAATTATCTAGGTTTCAACTGTAGTTTCCCTATTTGAATGCTGGGTGTCACCCACGTAACATCAAAGAACTGATATGATACCTTTTCATGCCGCTGTTAGACCGTGAATAGGATTTTTATGAGTCTGACTTTTTTGCTAATGTCATTTCTTTTGCTATCAATACAGCGCATTCTTGATTTTTCTTTTGTTTATTTGACGCAGATGAACAGAACGAAGCAATTCTGCACAGCAGCACTGCATAACCTGTCTTCTGCTCTCTCCACTTAGTTCTCACAATCAAAGTTAAAAAAAAGTCAAAGTCTGCTTTATTGTCAATTTCTTCACATGCCAAGACATACAAAGAGATCGAAATTACGTTCCCACTATCCCACGGTGACAAGACATAGTACACGACATACATACAAGCAAACAACACAAAATAAAAACAAGAAGGCACAACCAATGAATAATAAGAGTGATGAATAAATAATAAATAAACAAATAACACAATAAATAAGTAAATAAGAGGAGCAAAACGGAGCAAGTGTGCATACAGCAGACAGTCAGAATATAGCGCAAAAGTACAGAACGCTACACAGAAAGGGGGAGAGAGTTCAGGATCCTAACAGCCTGGAGTATGAAGCTGTTGGTGAGTCCGGTGGTGCGGGAGCGCAGGCTCCTGTACCTCTTCCCAGAGGGCAGAAGATCGAACAAAGAGTGAGCGGGGTGACTCACATCACTCACAATCGTGGTCGCCTTGGGGGTGAGATGGGAGGCTTAAATGTCTTTCAAGGAGGGGAGTGAAGCACCAATAATCTTACCAGCCGTGTTCACTACGCGCTGGAGGGCCTCCATGCCTCATCTTGTGCTCAGTGCAGCATTAACTGGAGCACAACTTGCTGCTTGAGACCGAACTCACCATAGAATAGAATAGAATAGAATAGAATAGAATAGAATAGAATAGAATAGAATAGAATAGAATAGAATAGAATAGAATAGAATAGAATAGAATAGAATAGAATAGAATAGATCTTTATTTGTCATTGTCACATGTACAACGAAATTTAAAAAGTGCCAACCGATCCGCGCATGAGCTAAAAAATAAATAGAATAAATAGAATAAAAAGATTTAAAAAAAATACAAGCTAAAACCCACAGAAGAACATACACAGACAATCATTTACGTTTAGCTGCATTCAATGCGACTACCGCTGTAGGGTAAAAACTGTTGGCAAATCTGCTAGTCCTTGACCTAATTGCTCTGTAGCGTCTGCCTGATGGCAACAGTTCGAAAAGGGAGTGGCCAGGGTGGGAAGTGTCCTTCAGAATGTTCTGTGTTTTTTTGAGACAGCGGGTTCTGTGTAGGTCTTCCAGTGTGGGGAGAGGGCAGCCAATGATCTTCTGTGCTGTGTTGATGACCCCTTGGAGTTTTTTCCTCTGAGCAGCAGTGCAGCTGGAGTCCCAAACACATATACAGTACGTTAAAGTGCTGTTAGGGTGGTGATCACTCTAACTTATTTTGCAAGGACCACACTGGAGACAAGTTAGTCGTTTTAGACACCTGCGGGTGGAGAGTTCACTCGTCGCTGTGCTCTCAGCGATGATCGAATGAAGTCTAACTCAGGCCTCGTCAGGCGCTTATTTATTGAGAGAAACAAAGTGGGGTTGGAAGTGGGGGTTTGGGAACACACAGGTTGGGGTGAAGACGGTCCCCTGCTGATCAAAGCATAGCAGGGGACCTTTTACGACGTTCTGTAAACAAAGCAACTTTGATTGCTTCCTCTGCAGCTAGTCAATAAGTTGAAATGATCTTAGCACTTTGGTAAACTAATTTTGTCTAGACAGGACAAACTAGTTAAATTATTACAGGTTATATTCCAACATAATCATACGATGAAGATATTCTGCAAACCCTAACAAGTGCTTTCTATGGAGCAGCGATAGAAGGACACCAGCAGTCTTTGTGTAATGCTGTGCCTCCTCAGTACCCTTAAGAAGTAGAGTCTGGTCCAAGCTGCATTTGGTTGCCCTGCTATACTCATCCATGACATCATTCACCCATTTACACACTACAGTCAAACCTTGGCTTTCGAACGTCCCGGTTCTCGAACAAATCGGTATTCGAACGAAAAATTTGAGATTTTTTTTGTTTCAGTTGTCGAACAAAATTCGGAGGAGGTCGACCTCGCGAGATGAGCCGAAAGGACTCGAGAAAACCCGACCGCGCGGCCCGGATGCCGACTGACTCTGTTTGTTATTGTATTTTCGTTACTTTGAGGATTGTATTTACCCCTAATCATGCCTCCAAAGAAAGCAAGTGGGAGCAGTAAAGCTATCCTAAAACACAAAGACGCTCTTAAAGCAATGCAACAGTGAGCCCCCGGCATGCTGCGGTTGCGCGATTGGACATAATTGGATTTTTGGAGCGCACTGGATTTTGGAAAGTACATCAGGACTTTAAAAATATTTTCTAAATTTCAGCGACGGTTCTGTCACAATAATGCGACCAGTGCGGTGCAGTTGCGCGGTCGGCGACGCGCTACGGTTGAGAGGGAGAGAAAACAAACTCCAGCCGAATCGGCCACTACAGGTTAGTTAAAGGCCATATCATAGAAATGTGTCTTTAAACGTGTCTTAAATGTTTCTACTGAGGTAGCAGTTCTAATATCCATTGGTAGGGCATTCCAAAGCTCTGGAGCCCAAATAGAAAATGCTCTAGACCAGGGGTGGGAAACTTTTTGACTCGAGGGCCGAACTGGGTTCTAAATTTTGACCGGAGGGCCGAACCAGGAGCAGATGGACGTAGTGTTTGTGTGAAGTAATATAAACGACCTGTAAAGGTCATATCAAAGATTTTGGCCTTTAGTAGGTAGTTAAGCATGGATATTCCAAACAAGTTTTTGGAAAACAAATGCATTTATTAACAGCATTAAAAAAAATTTAAAAAATCAGTAAAAAACTGCTATCAGTGATTCTCATAAAATGCGACACTATTATTATGAATAACAGTCTCCATCACTTTAGTGCCTGCGGGTCAGATTAATGAAAGATCTTATCACATCAAACGGCAAACATTCTGACCAAATATATCATCTTGAAGAATCGGTGAAAGCATACATCCAAATAAAGTAATCAAAACGGCAACACGGTGAGGGGTATCTGAAAATGAGAGCAGAGTTTTAAGTCACAAACACCTGGTAACAGAGGTGAAGAAACGGGAAACACTTTCTTAAAGTAAGCCTTAAGAACTTTACAGGTTAAGATTAGTCGCATACAGGTGGTTCATCAATGTCCTTGAGCATCCTGCATTGTTTGAAAATGAGAATGGTCGCTAGTTTCAATCCCTGCCATGTGTACAAATCATATTCAAAATGCATTTTTTTACAACAAACTTGAGAGCCTTCCCTTCATTTTCAGTGTGAATAGTGTTGTTGGTCTCCCTTTTTTGCTAGTGCGTCAGTCATAGTCTGGAGTAAAATTTGTTGTGGCAATTCTTAGGAGAGATCCGAGGTGTTGGTCCGTTTACCTCTATCTGTGACGGGTTGATGTTGATGTGGCTGAACGTCACGTCGCGTACGTCGAGCCAAATTGGCCACTCTTTTTTAAACACTCGGCATTGTGTCCACCTTGCTTTTCCTTGGGCGACTCATTTTAATTGAAGGATTCCAGGGGAAGGTTTTTTTTTCCCACTCCCAATGATCGTCACACACACATCTGGGTGTGGTGAAATTTGTCCTCTGCATTTAACCCATCCCCATGTGATTTTAATCCATCCCCTGGGGGAGAGGGGAGCAGTGAGCAGCAGTGAGCAGCAGCGATGCCGTGCTCGGGAATCAGTTGGTAATCTTTGTGGTTTGTGGGTGGCTTTAGCGTAAAACTGTATCTGAAAGCTCAGCGCGCGAATTACAAGAATGCTGTTGTCACAGCCCACGCTCTAAATTCGGGACTGATACAAATAGAGCGTGAGTGCGCCATGTCCGTACTACTGAGTACGTACACGCACTTGTGAGTGTGCACCGAGCTCTCTGACACGGCTTCTGGTAGTAAATGCGCAGGCGAGCGGTTCCCCATCTACTGGAGAAACGCAGTAATTGCAGGCAAAATGACCCAAAAAAATGTTTAATAATACAATTTATTCAGGGTTTAGTTTAGTTTAGTTTATTGTTTAGCACATATTATTATATCAATAACTGCAGGAGGGAGACGAAGCCTAGGGCTTGTAAAGAGCTCCACTCCTTCGAGCTCCTAGGGTTGGCGGGCCGGATTAAACGGTCCCGTGGGCCGGATGTGGCCCGCGGGCCGTAGTTTGCCCACCCCTGCTCTAGACCCTGCAGACATTTTCTTGGCCCTCTGTGTCGCTAAAAGAGTAGCGTTTTGCGAACAAAGGTTACGAGACAGAACATAAGGAACAACTATGTCGACGAGATATGAAGGCGCTAAACCATGCAGTGATTTATAGGTTAATAGAAGAACCTTGAAGTCACATCTTAAATGGACCGGGAGCCAATGTAAGTTGGCTAATATTGGGGTAATGTGATAAAATTTTCTTGTCCGTGAGAGCAGCCTTGCAGCAGCATTTTGTACTAACTGTAGGCTTTTGATGCGGGACTTAGGAAGACCAGAGAATAATACATTACAGTAGTCCAGGCGCGACGTGACGAACGCATGTATAATAGTTTCCGCATCACCGGTCGAGAGGATCAGACGAATCTTTGCAATATTACGAAGGTGAAAAAACGCAATTCTGGTTATATTCTTAATGTGCTTTTGAAAGGAGAGAGTTTGGTCAAATATTACCCCGAGATTAGTTACAGTATCGCTCTGAGTGATAGTATGGTTATCTATAGTTATCGTGGTTTCCTTAAATAAGTGTTGATAACGAGTTGGACCAATTATCAACATCTCAGTTTTATCTGGGTTAAGACGAAGGAAGTTGAGAGACATCCTTTGCTTGATCTCCGCAAGGCACGCCTCAAGATTACAACAATCCCGCGGATCTGTCATCGATAACGGCGTATATAATTGGGTGTCATCCGCGTAGCATTGAAAGCTAATATTATATTTACGTATTATGTCCCCAAGCGGAATCATATAAATATGAAATAGAATTGGTCCGAGTACCGATCCCTGTGGGACACCACACGTAACATTATAGAGCTCCGAGGACCTATTGCCATGGACCACTCGGTGCGTCCTGTCTGATAGATAGGAATGGAACTAGCCTAGTGCTGACCCTGAAATACCAACACAACTTTTAAGACGCCCTAATAAAATATCGAAGTCTACAGTGTCGAAGGCAGCACTAAGATCGAGTAGTAACAGTACAGATGAAGTGTTTGAATCCATAGCCATGAGGAGATCGTTAGTCACTTTAGCAAGTGCTGTCTCAGTGGAATGTTTACCTCTAAAACCAGACTGAAAAGAGTCATATCGATTATTGGCGACCATGTAATCAATAAGCTGCTGCGCTACTACTTTTTCAAGAAGTTTTGCTATGAATGGGAGGTTTGAAACTGGCCTATAATTACTGAGACAGTCCGGGTCAAGATTTGGTCGCTTAAGTAACGGTTTAATGATAGCGGTTTTAAAGGCTGTTGGCACTATCCCAGAGGAGAGAGACAGATTGATTATATTTAAGACGGACGGTCCTAAAATTTGAAATAATTCTTCAAGTAGTTTGGCTGGAAGAGGGTCGAGTAAACATGTTGTTTGTTTAGCCGCACCAATTGTGTGAGCCTTTCAAGGGACACGCTTTTAAAATTTGAGAGGGTTATTGCATGATCATCAGCGCTGGTAAACGGCGGTCTCGACTGAGCGATTGGAATGATATTCTTGATCTCGTCCCTAATGGATTCAATCTTTTGAGCAAAAAATGTCATGAACTCGTCAGCTGAGTGGAAGGAACTATCCGGGGTCGGCTGGCGTAGAGTCAGCTTTGCCACTGTATCAAATAGGTGTTTAGGATTGTTTTATTGAGATTAATAACTTGCGAAAAATACTGAGTTTTTGCTAAGATAAGCGCATCTTTATATTTCAGGAGGCTAGCATCCATCAGGAACAACCCCTCTCACCCACTGCATCTGACCTTGGAGAACTTGAGCAGCTCCTTCAGTCAGAGACTCAGACTCCCCCCGTGTAAGAAGGAACGCTACCGCAGCTCCTTCATCCCCACCGCAATCAGGCTGTACAATGACAACCTGTAAACACATCCTTCTGTGTAACGTGCAATTCTTAATCCCAATGTGCAATTTAAACCCAATGTGCAATATCCTCTGCCACACAATGCATAGATCTATTTCACTTCTATAACCCGTGCACTATTTCTTTTTGTTATTAGCATTACTAAAGTTCATACACTTCATACACTTTACCACTATTTTATCTTCTTTTTGTAAATATTCATAGCTTATATTTTTAGTTTTACTACAATTGCTGTTATTTTTCCATATTTTTCTTTTTATATTGTATTCTATTTTTTATGCCGGAGGACTACGGTCCAGAAGTCTCTCTTTGCACCTTTATCCCCCAACTTGTACCTTCCTGTAAATCGAGCTGTTGTTACATGCAGTTTCTCACACGTGAGATTAATAAAGTTCCTCTTATCTTATCTTATCCTGCCATGCCTGATGGAAAACCCCAAGTTTGGTTATACGCCATCTGCGCTCATGCTTACTACATATGTAATTGCTTAAGCGTACGCGTTTCATCTGTGAACCACGGAATAGGCAATCTACGGAGTTTTCAGACGTAACGGCGCCACAGAGTCAATGGCATTTAACAATGTCGCATTGAATTCATTTGTAAGATTATCAATAGAGCCGATGTATGCGGGAAATATGGCGGTTGCCGGCAACAGTAACTCAGATAGCGCAGTTGCAGTCATGGAGTTAAAACTACGGCTCCTGTAATTCTGATTGCTCTCTTGTCTTTGACAAGGAACTAGAATTTCAAATTTTATTAAGTAATGATCAGACAGAACAGTAGTGTATGGCAGTACTGCTATATTTGAGGTTGCAAGTCCTCCGGATAATACCAGATCTAAGCTATTTCCATTCTTATGCCTGTACGGCTTGCGTAAGACCAAACGTATCAGTTAAAGTCTGAAACGCCGAAGTAAGTGGCTCTGACGGTAAATTCATGTGGATGTTGAAATCGCCCATGATAATTATATTATCCGCATTGGTTACTAGATCAGCCACGAATTCTGAAAATTCATCCAGGAAGCCAGAGTAAGCCCCGGGTGTACGGTAAATAACAGCAAGATAAAATGACGGTAAAGCGGTGGATTGGAATGTGAGAACTTCAAATGTTTTAAATACGTTGATCGAACGAGGCCTAAATCTAAGCTCGGAATTTGAGATGAGGGCAACACCCCCACCCTTTTTTCGAGGACGCGCCACATGCGAGCTCACAAAATTTGGAGGCGAGGCCTCGTTAAGCGGCACCAGTTCATTCGATTTTAACCAGGTCTCGCAAAGACCAAAAATGTTTAGATTATGTTCCGTGATAAGGTCATTAACGAGAACTGCTTTCGTATGAAGCGATCTAATATTCATAAAACCGAGTTTAAGTGTAATCGGTCGATCAGGGTGCGTATCTATCGAAGGGTTTTTAAACGAGATGCGAGTAAGATTGTGTTCTCTAGGCCTGACATCACCTCTCAAATGTTTGTTCGCGCGGTGGGACGATACGACCGTGGGAATCTGATAGTAAATATTTGTTACACATGTAAAATTATCTGAAACAGGTACCGTTTCATCAGCAAAACCGGTCGGGGTGAAGTGATTGGATTTGTCTACTACCCCAGTAGAAAGTGTGTTTATGTGTACTGTAGCACTATTCAAACTGTCACGCTCTAGTCTACACGAGGAGCTATGTGCATGCTGGAAGTCTAGCCTAGCGCTAGTTAACTTTAGCTTAACAGACTCCAAACCCATCCTGACAGGTGGTCTAATCACCTGTGCCCCGGCCTGCTCTAAAGTGACCTGTCATGAGTGGCTCAAACAGTAATCTATATTCCTAGAAAGAGTGAAGACACCTTCATGATTAGGGTGAAGGCCGTCCTTCCTCAGCAGGTCGGAGCGGCCCCAGAAGGAGGGCCAGTTATCTATAAAATACAGTCCCTGCTTTTTACAGAACCCAGCCATCCATCGATTAAGGGAGACTAATCTACTAAACCTCTCATCAGTGCCTCTCCCAGGCAGGTGGCCAGAGACAAATACTCGATGCCAACTCATCTTTCTGGCGAGATCACAAGTCCTCGCTATGTTTTTCTTTGTGATCTCTGATTGCCTCATCCTAACATCATTGGAGCCGACGTGTATCACTATGTCCGAGTAGCTAGTGTTGTTGGAACTACGCTGTTGACTAGACCTATTGCGAGTCAGCTGCCTAAGATTAGCTTCTATGTCGGGTGCTCTGCCCCCAGGAATACACATTACCGTGGCTGGATTTTTAAGCGTAATATTTCGGGTAATGGAGTCACCTATGACCAAAGTGCGAGGGCCAGTAGACCGAGATGACTTTGGACATAGTCTCTCCAGCGTGTCCTGAATCATCCACGGGGATTCTTTCCGGCTGGACATGCCCGGAACACCTCACCTAATCAGATGCCCTCATCTGGCTCCTCTCAACTCCTTCCCAGATGACCGAGCTTCCCAAACTATCTCTAAGTAACAGCTCAAACAACCTGTTGAGGAAAGTCATTTCGGCTGCTTTTATCTGGAATCTTGTTATTTCGCTCACGATCCATAGCTCGTGACCATACGTAGATCGACCAGTAAATTGAGAGCTTCGCCTTTCGGCTCATCTCCGTTACCACGCCATGTACAGAGTCTAGTCCGCATTACAGCGGACGCTGCAACGATCCGCCTGTCGTTCGCACTTGCTCATCCTGCCCTCACTCGTGAACAAGAGCCCAAGATACTTTAACTTGGGGCAAGATGTCATCCCCGACCCAGAGAGGGCATTCCACCCTTTCCCGACTGAGGAGTGTCGTCTCAGATTTGGAGGTGTTGATTTCACATTTCAACCGCTTCACAACTGGCCGTGAACCGCTCTAGTGAGAGCTAGAAATGACAGCTTGAAGAAGACAACAGCACCACATCCTCAGCAAAAAGCAGAGATGTGATACTGAAGTTACCGAACCGGACACCCTCAATGCCTTGGCTGCACCTAAAAATTCTGTCCATTAAAGTTATGAACAGAATCAATGACAAAGGGCGGTCTTGGTGGAGACCAACTCTAATCGGGAACACATTCGACATGACTGCCGGCAATGCGGACCAAACTCCAGTGATACAGGGACCAAACCGCCCTGATAAGTGGGTTTGGTACCCTGTTCTCTCAAAGAACCCCCCCACAGAGCTCCTCGAGGGACACGGTCAAACACTTTCTCCAAGTCCACAAAGCACACGCAGACTGTTTGGGCAAACTCCCATGGATCCTCGAGGACCATGCTGAGGATGTCTGTACGAAATCCGCACTGTTCCTATTGAATTTGAAATTTGACCACTTGACAGACCTCCTCTCAAGCACCCCCGAATAGGAGGCTGAGGATTGTGATATCTTTGTAGTTGGAAAACAACCTCCCGTCCCAAGGGGGACCACCACCCTATTCTGCCAAGTCCCTGAAGTCTACGCAATGTTGTAGAGGTGTGTCAACGAGGACAGCCTCACAACATACAGATATTATATATATATATATATATATATAACGTATATATAGTATCTTTATATAATTATAAAGTACAGTTAGACAGTATTTTATGAGACAGCTCAGGAAGTTCAACATGCCACGGGAGGTGCTGAAGACCTTCTGTACTGCCATCATCCAGTCGATCCTCTGCACCTCCATCACTGTCTGGTTTGGATCGGCCTCCAAACAAGACGAGCATAGATTTCAACGGACAATCAGGACTGCAGAAAAGATCATTGGAATCAACCTCCCATCTATCCAGGACTTGTACCTGTCCAGGACCAGGAAACATGCAAGTAACATCTCTACAGACCCTTCTCACCCAGGTTGCAGTCTGTTCGAACAACGCGCACCAGTCCAGACGACCCTACTGGTCTCTGAAATAGCCCGAACCGCGCACGACGGCGACTTGGGGCACAGAACCGTGCACGACGGCGACTTGGGGCACAGAACCGCGCTTGGGCGCCGACTTGGGGCACAGAACCGCGCTCGGGCGGCGCGAGCGCGGCGACTTGGGGCACAGAACCGCTCTCGGGCGGCGACTTGGGGCACAGAACCGCACTCGGGCGGCGACTTGGGGCACAGAACCGCACTCGGGTGGCGACTTGGGGCACAGAACCCCACTCGGGCGGCTAAACAAAAGTCCTCGCCGCAATCAGCGGCACTCGAAAGTCGGGACCGCGATCAGCGGCATTCGTAAGGCGGAGCTGTGGCAGCAGCAAGAGCCACCACGTGCCGCAGCAGTGGGACGATCGCGGGTCCGGTGCAGCTGGCTTGAAGTCGGGCGATGTCAAAGGAGCTTGCGACGATGGGTTGGAGCCCGATGGCGACCGTGAGTCTGATGATGCCGGGAGGCACTCCGATGGCGGCCGCGGGTCCGGCGTTGCGGCAGCGAAGTCCGATGACTCTCGCAGCCGATGGCGCCGGGAGGACCCCGATCGCGGCCGCGGGTTCGGCGTCGCCGCAGTGGAGAACAAATGCAGCCGCGAAGCTGCTGTTGCCAGAAGCACTCCGATGGCGACCGCGAGTCTGATGACGCCAGGAGGCACTCCGATGGCGGCCGCGAGTCGGGCGTGGCTGGAGCAAGATCCGATGGCGGCTGCAAGCCCATGGCGCTGGAACATGCTGGGACGACGGACGTGGATCGGACGTCGCAGTGGGAGCTGGTGGTGGAAAGAGGTCCAAGCACTGGTCGCTGTAGTGGTCGGAGCATTCTGTCACGGATGGATGGTGGAGATGGAGCGAGGCGACCAAGTGCAGCTTAGACCAGGGTTTATTGCAGCAAACTCAAAAGACATACTCGGCAACTAACATAACTTACTGGCAAAATCAATAACAGGAACCGAACAGCGACGTGAGACAAAACGGACAGAGTGGCATTCCATGAGAGCAGCAACAGCATGCACAATGCTCCGACATGGAGGTGGCTCGGGCATCTCATCAGGATGCCTCCTGGACGCCTCCCTGGGGAGGTGTTCCAGGCATGTCCCACCGGTAGGAGACCCCGGGGACGACCCAGGAAGCGCTGGAGAGACTATGTCTCTCAGCTGGCCTGGGAACGCCTTGGGATCCCCCGGGATGAGCTAGATGAAGTGGCTGGGGAGAGGGAAGTCTGGGAGTCCCTCCGGAAGCAGCTGCCCCCGCGACCCGACCCCGGATAAGCGGTAGAAGATGGATGGATGGTTTAAGTGGTGTCAACCACGCACTTTTTATCAAAGTGTCACCGGCTCCCCGTTAACGGGTTCGATAAGCCGGGGTGAAGGGACTCGTCCGTATCTAACCACCCGAGTTAAATTCATTCTACCAGAATCAATGTAATATCTATATGTCACCAATCCCTCTCAATACATCCGACGCCTGAGCCGAGTAACTCAATTCGAGGCGAGTCGTCGAAATGACCGCGCCATAATGATGGCTCCCTTCGGTTGTTTGATTCTTTTGTTATGTTACGGATATTTTTAGATGTCTTTGTTAAGACCTCAAGGATTCGTTAATTTACTAGAGCGCCCTCGCCCTAGCTGGGCTCAAGATAACTACTTCGAACCAGATCTGAAAATTCCTGTTGTTAAGGATTAAAGCTGTCTTCACTTTAGAAATAATTGAACGGATTTAAAGAATGACTATGATAGGGAAATAAAGACATTTTAAAGTTGTAATTACCGCATATAAAACCATGCTCAACATAGTTTATACAAAATAATCGATAACCGAATTAAGGCTTAAGAAGAGATTTAATGAATAAGCAAGAAAAATAATTACAAGTCAAAAAAACAAAAAAACAAGACTCACCCACGCAGAACAAAAGAGGAGACTAAAGGTCTAAAATCCTATTTCTAAAATCCAAGTCGAGTGATCGGCTCTCCTTTGTTCCAAAATCCAAATTCTGTTTAAAAAAGAGGAAAGGTCTGGCCGTGAGGAGCATAGCCAAAAGAATTGGCGTCTTCCCCTTTCTGCCCGGAGCGGCTGTCTCCTCTGCCTTCCTCGAAGCTTAAAATTTGACAATTAAAATTTGACAAAGTCCAATTCAAAGACTCTGGAAATTCATCTTAGTAGACTTTGGTTCAATCTCAAAAAGAATGAAAAATCCATCTTCGTTCTTTTACTCCGGGCAGCGTCACGGCCATCGTCCTGACTAGGAAGAAGCGCCCCCGCTCTGTGTCCAGGCAACATATTCATAGGCTTCTGGCATTACCTCATCGTAATATGTAGGTGAAAGGTCAGAATTCCTGCACCACTGGTTGTCTTGGCAACCTTGCTTCAAGCAGCAACCACTGCGCCTGACAGCAGTCCGTCACCGGATGCAGATGTTTCCTGTTTTGCTGGTTCTTTCTTTCACTATTAGCCCTTAATGTTTCCTCTCAACTTAATACATTCAGGTATGGATGGAACACCAATGTTAAATACAGGTTGGACAAAACATTGCAACATGAATCACATATATATCTTGTCTAATAAAGATCAATCTCAACACTTAATAGTACTTAACACAATAATGGGTTCCTCCAACTTAAACACATATCTATTGCTCAAGCTGTTATATCTTAAAATCATGGCATCGCAAACTCATATTCCAAAATTGTGCGTTGCTACGTGTCTGAACAGGTCGTGTCCTCCCAATTGCTAACAATTTAATTTATTAGATTTGTTAATTTCCATCAGGTCACCCCTATGTCAAGCTTTAATACCATCTCCTGGTGAAACTTTGGAACTACTACATGTTTTGGGATAGCCAATGTGCCTGGGCCAAATTCAATACCTAATTTTACACCATCTTGTACCACCATGCCACTTGACAGTGGGGAGCCTAACAAGCCAGTGACAGGGGTGGGTGATTTACTGATTATGGGGGCATGGCCGAGTGCAGGGGTTGCAGGCACGTGACCCCCCCCAGGAACGGCTCCCAACGTCCCCAAGAACAGGGCCCCGTCTGATTCCGCGATGTGAGAAGCCGGTGCGGAAGGCGCCGGTGCCGGGGTTTCAGGAGCGGATGACTCAGATGCTGGTGGGAGGCGCCGTGCGCGACCGGACGTCGCGGTCCCATCGGATCCTCTTGGGTGCCTTCTTGGCAGGCTGGTCTGGATGTCGGCGGTGAAATTCAGTGATGAGTGTCGGGTCAAGAAGCCAACGGCTTGGCACCCAGGAGCGGTGCGCGTCATTGTAGCCCTCCCAGTCCACAAGGTACTGGATGCCGTGTCTGCGCTGGAGCAAGGATCGGACGGTGTACACCGGCTCTACCTCGAGCGGACACTGGTGCCAATGTGCTGTCATGGACGGGCGGCACTCGTGACACATGGAACGTGGGGTGGACCTCCATGGAGCCTGGCAGGCGCAGACGGATGGCGGGAATGGCCCCAAAAAACGAAGCGCCAGTTTGAGGGATTCCGCTCGCAATGGCAGGTCCCGCGCAGAGAGCCACACTCGCTGCCCAGCCAGATACGCCGGGGCCGGCATTCGCCGCTTGTTAGCCTGGCAAGCGTAGCTTGAGACTGTGCAGAGGATGGAGGCTCGGGCTCTCACCCAAGCCCGATGACAGCGGCAAACATACGCCAGGGCTGACGGGCACACCGTGCTTCGCTCCTGGTGGTCAAAAAGCGCTGGTTGGTACTTGCTGGTTGGAAAATGCAGTGGAAGGGTGAGAGGCCCGTAGTCGAGCTGGGGAGGCCGTTGAGGGCATAGGGGAGTTGCTAGGCTCACCTGCGCTGATCTCTCGCGGCCATGCACCGGAGAGACTGGCCCAGCTCCTGGTTCAGGCGCTCTGCCTGCCCATTAGACTGCGGGTGAAAGCCAGTGGAAAGGCTGCCCGTGGCGCAGAGGAGCCGGCAGAACTCTGCCCAGAAAGCAGAAGAAAATTGTGAGCAAGGATCCGACACGATGTCCTGTAGGAAGCCGTGGTGTCAAAACACTTCCCGCAGAAGAATCAGCGCTGTTTGCTTCGCGGAGGGGAGCTAGAGCAGGGGAATAAATGTAATATCTTGCTAAACCGATCAACAATAGTGAGAACTACCGTGTTCCCTTTGGATGGAAGGAGGCCCGTGACAAATTCGATGGACAGGTGAGACCAGGGACGCCGGAGCACTGGCAAGTCTTGAAGCAGCCCAGCCAGAGAACAATTAGACGATTTATAGCGGTTACAGACGGAGCAGGCTCGGACGTAATCGCTTGAGTCCTCCCTCCAGGTGGGCCACCAAAAGCGCTGGGACACTACGTACCTTGTGCCGGTAACCTCGGGATGACAGGCGAGGCGGGAGACGTGCGCCCATTGCAAGACGGATGCCCATAGGTTGTCTGGAATGAATAGGAGGCCCTCCGGGCAGTTGCTGGGGCCGGGGTGATCTCGTGTGGCTGCCCTCACTTGGCGCTCAATGTCCCACGAGACCGCATCGCCGCAGTCTGCGATCCCATAATATGTATCAGATTGCATATATACGTATATGTAAGGGATTGGACAGTACAGCCAAGTGCGTAGCAATAGAGGGTAAGGTGGGAGTAACTGAAGCTGGCGCTGGATCAGCGATCAGGCTGGGAAGAACAAGCTGTTCTACGGTATGTTCGATTCTTCATGGACGCCAGTTTGCCGTGGACCGGAGAGCGAAGTAATATCATGCGACAGACGGACACTCGGGTCTGCGCTGGCGGGATTGATATAGCGCTGTCCCTGAGCCTGTGGCAGGTGGCGGCGATTCCGCTGATAGGGGGGCGTGGTCCTGTCTCAGGTGGCGCCGGTACGTGACAGAACCCCCCCCACAAGGGACGGCTCCTGACGTCCCCAGAGCACTAAAACACAAAAAAGACCAAAGGACCCCCCGTACGACCAGGCGGGGTTAGTACTCCGTCGAAACGTCCGATTCCTCGTCGGACGCAGGATTGACGGACGCGGGGGCAGAAGACTACGGCACCGGTGGACAAGGCCGCCTCGGGCCCTTACCCCTGGGCCCCTCAACCGCCCTCGGCCGTCCGCGCCGGGGGCCCGGTTGGTCCGGGTGACAGCGATGGAACTCCGTGATGAGCGAACGGTCGAGGATCCAGCGGCTCGGGACCCAGGAGCGGTGGGCGTCGTCATAGCCCTCCCAATCCACCAGGTATTGGAAGCCACGACCGCTCCGCCGCGATCGGAGCAGGGAGCGGACGGCGTAAGCCGGGCCCCCCTCGACGAGCTGGGGCGGCGGCGGCGGCACGGGCGCCGGCGCCAATGCGCTCTCAAAGACACACGGGACACATGGAACGTGGGGTGTACCTTCATGGACTCCGGAAAGAGGAGACGGACGGCGGACGGGCTGATCACCTTCTGGATGGGAAACGGTCCAACAAAGCGCGGCGCCAGCATGCGGGATTTCGTTCGCTGCGGCAAATCCTGCGTCGAGAGCCACACCCGCTGGCCCACTCTGTACTCCGGAGCCGGCGATCGGCGCTTGTTTGCCTGGCGGGCGTAGCCTGAAACAGAGCGGAGAAGAGCGGTCCGGGCCCTCGCCCAGGCACGACGACAACGGCGGACACAAGCCTGGGCCGACGGGCACGCCGTGTCACGTTCCTGGTGGGCGAACAAGGGTGGCTGGTACCCGAAGACGCAGTGGAAGGGCGACAGTCCCGTAGCCGAGCTGGGGAGGGAATTGTGGGCGTACTCCACCCAAGGAAGCTGTTGGACCCACCCACGCTGCTCCCCGGCGGCCATGCATCGGAGGGACCTGCCCAGCTCCTGGTTCAGACGCTCCGCTTGACCATTGGACTGAGGGTGCAACCCCGACGAGAGGCTGGCCGTAGCGCCGAGGAGTCGGCAGAACTCCGCCCAGAAGGTGGACGCGAACTGCGGGCCACGGTCCGACACGATGTCCTGTGGGAGGCCGTGGTGACGAAACACCTCCCGCACCATAATGGACGCAGTCTGCTTCGCGGACGGAAGCTTAGGCAGAGGAATGAAGTGCGTCATTTTGCTGAACCGGTCCACCACCGTGAGGACCACCGTGTTCCCCTCCGAGGGGGGAAGGCCCGTGACAAAGTCGATGGTTTAGGTGAGACCAGGGACGCCGGGGAATCGGCAAGGGTTGGAGTAGCCCGGCCGGAGGATGAGTAGAGGTCTTACAGCGGTTACATATTGAGCAGGCTCTGACGTAATCGCCGGTGTCCACTTGCCAGGTCGGCCACCAGAAACGCTGCGCCACCACGTACCTCGTGCGCGCAGCTCCGGGATCACAGACCAGGCGTGAGTCGTGTGCCCATTGCAGTACGGACGAGCGCAGGCCCTCAGGGACGAACAGGCGACCTTCCGGGCAGTTGCTGGGGCCGGGTTGATCGCATGATGCGGCTTCCACTTGGCGTTCAATCTCCCATGACAGCGCCGCCACCCGCACCGAGCTCGGGAGAATAGTGGGAGGCGTACCCCGTCCCTCCTCCCCGCCAGGAAACGAACGCGACAGGGCATCCGCCTTCGCGGAACCCGGCCTGTAGGAGAGAGAGAACTCAAACCGGTCAAAGAACAGAGCCCACCATGCTTGCCTCGCGTTCAGCCTCTTGGCCGATCTCAGGTACTCCAGGTTACGGTGGTCGGTCCAGACGATGAACGGCGTGGTGGCGCCCTCCAGCCAATGCCGCCACTCCTCCAAGGCCAACTTGATGGCGAGGAGCTCCCGGTTGCCAATGTCATAGTTCCGCTCCGAGGCCGACAAGCGGCGAGAAAAAAAGGCGCACGGGTGGAGGCGATCGTCCTGGCAGCTGCGTTGGGACAGCACCGCCCCAACACCCACGTTCGAGGCGTCCACATATATATATATATATATATATATATATATATATATATATATATATATATACATATATATATATATATATATATATATATATATATATATATATATATATATATATATATATATATATATATATATATATATATATATATACACACACACACACACACACACACACACACACACACATGCCCGCGCACACAAAGTCTGTTTGGTTGACCAGATAAATTAGAAGACAGCAGATGAAAATAAATAAAAAACAGGCAGTAACCAATGCAACACGAGGCACTAACATAGATGTCTTGTCAAATACACTGTGTACTTTAGGAAACAAGTTTACTCACTTTAAATATTACAAAGAGAAAAAAGGTGAGCTGAGGAAAACTGAATACAAATTGGAGCAACGTTAGCTGCAATCAAGCCAAGAATGCATTATCTTCTGCACTATATGGCGCACTGGATTATAAGGCGTACTTTCATTGAATTTTTTTATTTTAGAAATGTTTTCATAGGGCGCATCAGATTAAAAGGCGCGTAGAATAGAAGCTACTGCATCAAACTGGGGTTGCGTTATGCATCCACTAGATGGAGCTCTGCTAAAGGGAATGTCAACCCAGTCAATGAGGTAAAAAAAAAAGTCCAACTCCCATTCCGTATGAAAGTGATACGGCTTCTTACTTCTTACGGTTTGGCTTCTTACTTGGTCCAGCAACCCCACTCATTTTTGATGGTCATAAACTTTCTTTAGTTTAAAAGAACAAACGAGCGTGTGCATTGATGCGTAATGCGCTGATTAGCTTGTTAGCTTTGGTGCCGGGCTTGTGTATGCGCAGCCAAACATGCTGCAGTGAGGGAGTGCGGTTCACTGTGATTGCCTCCCGATAGGCTTACCTGTATGTCAATGAAGCGATGGGATGAAAGTGATATGGTTTGGCTTCTTATTTGGTCTGGCAACCCCACTCGTTTTTGCTGGTCATAAACTTTCTTTAGTTTAAAAGAAAAAAACGAGTGCGTGCGTTGATGCGTAATATGTTGATTAGCTTGTTAGCTTTGGTGCCGGGTTTATGTATGCGCAGCCAAACATGCTGAGGTGAGTGGGTGTGGTCACTGTCTATTGCGCATGTGCGCTTCACTGTGATTGCCTCCTGACAGGTTTACCTGTTTGTTAATCAAGCGATGGGAGGGATTCTAACCTATGGAAAAAATGTTGTTGTTTTTTTAAATGTCAAGCGAATCGACCAGTCGTAGCTTACTTCGGTGACGCCCCTGACCACGGTTGCCATAATGCTGAAAGCAATGCGACTTTGTTATTTACTAGTCACACTGAAATGTACTGAAACATTTTGGCAGAGCGCTGAGTACAACCAGTATGGATCGACAAATTCATCAATTGATCCATATATAAGACGCTCTGCATTATAAGGCGCACTGTGGTTTTTTTGAGTAAATTATAAGCATTTATGTGGGCACTATAGTGCGGAAAATACGGTACACAGAAATCAATCACTGTATGTAAGCTCCTGATGCTGCTGTACATTTGTCTTGGGACGGGAGGGAGCTGTGTGTGACTGGCCAATCACAGAGCATGATGACAAGGCTTTTCCTTCAGCAGTACGAAGAATGACAAACTTCGTAATCGTTTCATGCTCGTACTTGGCAAAAATGCAAAGAACAAATTCGCATCCGGCTCAGCCCTGTTTGCTACATAAGGCATGCACTCCACATAGTGCAGTGGTTCTTAACCTTTTTCCTTGCCGCTCGCATGTCGTGTTGAGGATCCAGCTGATGTCTGCTCTTGGTTTTGATGTGAAGCAGACACCAAAATCCAGTCTCGCAGAGGTAAGTATTCGCGAAAGGCACGAGCAGAGTGAGAGCCTTCTTTGCCAGTGCAGGATACGTTTCCAACTGAGAAGCCCAGAAGTGCTCCAAGTGACCATCGGCAAACTCCATTTGGATTCCACGATTGTTTCTCAGTTCGATGAGATCTTCCTTGATGTTGCTATCATCATCAACATCTTCCATATTCTGCTTAAAAGGGTGCCGGATCCAGTCGTCGCAGGGTTGTAGCTCTCCACACGAGAAGTAGTCATCAAATGAGGTGCACAGTATCTGCAGATGTTCAACAATTTTTTAATCAAAATCTGGATGTAGGGAAGCATCCTCTGTAACTGTTTCTTCAAGGGAAGGAAAATTTGCCAAGTTCCCTTTCTTTACACACCTAATCCACAAAACAATAATGTCTTTGAATGTAGCCAACTTCTCACTTCCAATCAAAATGTTCATCCCTCTTCCTTGTAGTGAGCGTTTGAGCTCATTGAGTGCTGTGAACACATCAGCCAAATAGGCAACCATTTGAACAAATTCAGGATCGTCAAAATATCCAGCCAGTTCTTGTCCCAGTCCGTGGACAAACTGCTGAATTCAAACATACGAGATACCACACGCCCACGTGACAGCCACCTCACTTCAGTATGGTACAACAGCACAGTGTGTTCTAGACCTACTTCCTTACAAAATGACTGAAACAGTCGATGATTCAGAGCACGACCACGAATCATATTCACAATCTTCACGCAAATCTCCAAAGTCTTTTTCAGGTCTGGGGGCAATGTTTTTGCTGCAAGAGCCTTCCGATGAAGAAAGCAGTGGGTAATCTTCAGGTCAAGAATTTCTTTTCTCATCAATGCAGCAAACCCTGAACGATTGCCCAGCATGCCTGGTGCACCATCAGTACATATCGAACCAATCCTGTCAAGATGAAGTTGGTATCTTGTGAAGAATTCTTTTATCATACTGAACGCATCTATGGCTTTTGATGTTGTCTTCAGTGAGTGACAGAAGAGAAAACTTTCTTCCACTTTATTGTTCTTCACGTATTGGACTAATACCAATAGCTGACAACAATTTGACATCTGTTGACTCATCCACTTGTAGGCTAATCTTTACTGGACTGGCCTTGATGTCAACAACAACTTGCTCCAGGATATTATCACTCATGTCGACGATTCGGTTACGGATTACATCATTTGATAAAGACACTTGTTGCAATTTTCTTGCAGCTTCCTGACCGAGAACAGTCTTTGCCATTTCAAGGGTACACGGCTTGATCAATTCCTCTGCAATTGTACGGGGCTTCTTTGACTTAGCAACCAGGTATGCAAGTTGATAAGAAGCATGTAGTAAAGGTTTCGCTGTTGGTGAAAATCCGTGTGTCAGCAAAGTGCCGGCACGATCAAACCGAGCTTTTTTGACTCGTAATGTTGCAATAGCATTCCTTGCATCCTTGCCACCATGTCAGTTCTTAAAATGTTCATCGAGCTTTGATGGCTTCAAATTTGCGTTGGAGAACATGATGCTGCATAGGATACACTGTGGACATTGTATACCATCCTTCTCAGTAACACACGTGAAGCCATACTGAACATCATTCCACTTTCGTTTTTTGGACATACTGAAGATAAACCTGGAAAACAAGAATTTTGTTATTTTTTGTTTTTTATGTGCAAAAGGGAGACAAAAGGCAAAGCTGCCTGTAATGAGTGTCTCCTCAACTTCAAAGAGTAACAGAGCAAAATTGAAGTTACAATAAAAGTGTATGTTATGTCTATATTCATCCATCCATCCATCCATCCATTTTCTGTACTGCTTAGTCCCCACTGGGGTCGCGGGCGTGCTGGAGCCTATCCCAGCCGTCATCGGGCAGTAGGCGGGGGACACCCTGAACCGGTTGCCAGCCAATCGCAGGGCACACAGAGACAAACAACCATTTGCACTCGCACTCACACCTAGGGACAATTTGGAGTGTTCAATCGGCCTACCAAGCATGTTTTTGGGATGTGGGAGGAAACCGGAGTGCCCGGAGAAAACCCACGCGGGCCCGGGGAGACCATGCAAACTCCACACAGGGAGGGCCGGAGGTGGAATCGAACCCGCACCCTCCTAACTGTGAGGCGGACGTGCTACCCAAGTGCGCCACCGAGCCGCCTATGTCTATATTACTTTATACAATTTAATTTGTTTTGTTTTTTATTTAAATACTGGTGTAGGTCTGCAAAAGAAAAGTATAGTGTGCATGTCTGTGATACATGTCTATACATGGTGTGATATTGTGCATGTAAAGTTTACATGCACAATATCACACCACATTACATTGTAAACTTTTACATGTTTGATTTTTACAAAAATATGTATATAAACTATGAACACTGAGAGCTTATTAATTATTATAGCATGGCATTCTAATTATGAGAAAAGCGTATTACTACTAAATATACAGCACGAGGCAGTACACATACATACCTTCTTAGGTCTACCTCGGCTGATGATTAAAGAGAAACGAACAGTGTGAAGCCGAAGCAGGCTTATGCAGTGAGTGACACGTACTAGACACGTTGCGATCAATGAGTAACTGTGTTCTGAAGCATACCTGTCAAAATCATGTTAGCTTCCCAAGTTTTTATTGTGTATTGTTATTCATTTAACAGTACTTAACTTTATTACTTACAAAATAAATTAAAACTACATATAATAAATACTACAAATAATAAATAAAAATGATTATATATTATATATATTAAAATATTATAATAATAATTGGTTTACTTTACAGCAATAAAGCTTAATTGACATTATCCCTCATGCCAATTAACACAATGACTTCTTGATTTCCAGAATTTGTCACTTTTTTCAGCTACCTGACTATTGTCCCCGAAAAATTGTAAATTTCCCCCAGCATTCTCGCACCCCCGGTTAAGAACCACTGACATAGTGCCAGTCCTATGTGCTGTACCTCTTATCCTCACCAGCAGAGTAGCCAGAGACTTGCCTTGTTGTTTCAGTGTCTTATTAAGATGAAGTATAATGTCATGGGCCCAGTTTCATTCCATACAGCAGGAGTGGCCAACCAGTCAGAGACTAAGAGCCACATTCTTTTACTGTGTACTGCAAAGAACCACATACCCCAGCCCCCACCGCATGCGGTTCTTTGGGGCGAACGTAAAGGAGCCGCATGAAACCCAGCAAAGAGCCGCATGTGGCTCGCGAGCCGCGGGTTGACCACCCCTGCCATACAGTATTTCTATTTCACTTTCTCCTTTTTTCAATAGGCTCTGTGACAGCGGTGAAGGTCTCTACACGTTCCAGACCAGAGAAGGAGAGCATATATATCAAATGGTTCACTCTTTCACGCTGGCAATTGCTGAGCAGCACAAGAAGGTTCTGCTGGAGGTGGAGAGAAAAAACAGAGTGAGATTCCTCGCTATGACACTTGCGCAATTGCCCCAATTTAGGCTTCAGTAAGGTACGAATGGCCCCATTCGGAATATCCTAATCGGACCAAGCCCATTACGATCAAGATTTCACTGCGAATAAGAGGGGGTGGTTTATGTCGATTGATAATCCGATCGGCGCGCATGAAAATGCTTATTCCAACATCTCAGAACAAACTGCCTTCTTCTCTGTGAAATAAGTATACATGTATCTGTTATATCCAGAAGCTACCATCTCACCCAGTTCATGATCGAATGCGGAAGGATGTACAACTGGACTCGTGTTTGAAAAATCAACACTAGCAAATACAGTAATAAAGGGCAGTCTTAATGATACATTACAGCTCCATTAGGAAGTGTTAACACTACGTAACTTCACAAAAGAAAAAAAAAGAAAAATAACTAATGTTTAAATTACAAATGGACAGAGCGATGTTTTGTTTAGACTTTATTGATCTCCGGGGGGAAATCCAGTTGTCAGTAGTTAAACACAGAAATAAACAGATAGACAAGATAAACATTGGACACGACAAAAACAATAACAAAACAGAGAAAGATAATAGATCTGATGAAATTAAATTGACAGGTTAACATTTAATAATAAGTACATAGATCAAATAAATATACAATAAACAGTGTCATGACCGTGAACGCGCCCCAAACCCCTACAACGAGTTAAAAAGGCTCATGGCATAAATAGAGCAGTAATTAGAGTGATTTGTTTGGACCAAAGGTGTGATGCATGAACAGACAAGTTGTAATTGGGTCATTATTTTTAGTGTTCATAAAAACAGTGCATCAGATCATAATTTTAATCCAAACCCTGATCGGACTGAATATATTTTTTCCATGTAAACATAGCCACTGAGAGTTATGGTCAAAAAGTTGGATCACAGATAGGGAGACAACAAAAATGCAATAATTGCATAATGCATGTGCAACATCTCACAGCAATGTTTGCACACTTTGTGTATCTAGAATTTGCCAAGAGTGTAAACAGTTATGACAACATCCCTTGACCAAGAAGATCTTCAATAACGTTACCTGATTTAGGGTAATGTTAATATGTTAGTATGCTTAAGTCACTCTAACTAGTGAAAAACCTGAAACTGCCCCAACATATAGGAGTAGCCAAAAGCACCAAGGAAAAAACAGGATATTTTGGTTTTTATATTTAGCTTTTTGAGAAATCTTTAGCTATTTATGAATGTTCCCATCAATGACACAAACAAATTGCCCAATTCGTTAGTACTGTAAACCCACAGTCATGTTTAAATGGTGAATATTATTCAATAGCTTCACACGTTTTGTTTTACAATGTTGTTTGTTTTATTTACAGTTGTTTCGAGGTTCAGAATCAAACTCTTACCCATCTACCCCTCATGTCATACTGCCGAGATCAGCCTACTGGCACCACATTACCAGAACCCAGTACGGCATGGACTCTGGTAGGACATCATCTTTCTATCAATTGACATGTTTACTTTACTGTCTCTCCTGTATGTGATCACAGATGGGGGCAAGTAATTTTTGTATTGCAACTCTCATGCTATGTTCAGACTGAAAGTAAAATATAGCACCGTGCCGCTTGTCTTGCGCGTTTGTTGGTACTCCAGAGGAATTTGCTTTCGTGCCGCACCACATTGGAAAAGAGAGGCTTCCTCTTTTCTGCTTCCACGTACTCTTTACAAACAACCATGTCTGTGCTATTTTCTGAGCTCGCTTGGTTCATAATTCAACGACTAAGTAGACAAGCTCACCAGATATGCGACTCAGTTCGGATTCAGGTAGCTGTGATGATTGACTCACACACACAGAGTAATCCCTTGTTTATCACGGATAATTGGTTCCCAAGACCACCCGCAATTGGTGAAAATCCGCAATGTAGAGAAAATACGTGTATTGTTACAATATTCATAAAAATCTTTTATTAACCTTTATTGTATTAAACACTGTATTGTACTTTTAAATGCTTTGTTTGTATTTTTAATGAGTTTTGTAAACATTTTAAAGTCAAACTGATTTTCATAAACATTCTTCTTTTTTTAAATAAATAAGAAAATAAACAAAATAAATAAAAGTAAATATATTGTCATAATATCCGCACAAGACTTTTAGGAACCTTTATTGTAGTTTTATACACCTTGTTGTGTTTTAAACACTTTTTTTAAACACTTTTGTAAACATTTAAAAGTCAAACTGACTTTCAGAAATATTCTTATTTGTTTAAATAAATAAGAAAATAAGTAAGAGTATCGTATCTTCCGCACCATAAGGCACAGTTAAAAGCCTTTAATTTTCTCAAAAAAACGAAGGTGCGCCTTTTAATAAGGTGCACCTTTTGTATGGATCAAATTCCAAAATCTGTACAGTTGGTTTGTATGGCTTCCGTGTTATACAGGCGTAATATGGACCCCATGAACCAATCAGAGGACATTACGTTTTACGTAGATCAGGCAAAAAAACAATCAGAGGACTGTAAGTAGCACGTAGAGTACGTACCTCCGCTGCCATTGATAAATAAATACTATCATTTGTGCAAATCTGTAAAGTATTCTGAGTTTGCCGCAAAATGTCTGGAAATCTCTGCCTCAGATCTCGAACAAAGCTTCGGAATCCGACCCAAATCATGCGACTTTTGTAAACAAAATACGTACTGTACGGTTTGTGCTTCGGTCACATGCTGCTCGTTGCCATTGTTGTTTAGTGGGTTTTAAACCATTGTGACACCCGACTGTTGTCGTGTACGGTGGTGTCCGGCAAGTTGCACTGGCAAGACCACAAGATCACAGGGATTCACGCTGAAGAGTTGTTCACGTGATAACAACCGTGTAAAAAGAGAGCTTCTGTTTTGTCAACAATAGACTTCCTTTCGTTCACATTGATATACTTTTGAGACATTATTTCCAGGACTTTGGCTTGTCTACTATCGGTAAAAACATTTCTGTTTTGTCATTTATTTTGAGCTCTTTTAAATGTGATGTGTCAAGTGTAGCATACGGACCACGTAAGGCTGTGCTCCATGCTTTTGCTGTACTATAGTTTCATTGTTTTTTTTTGTGGTTTTATGTACTGTCTTAGACAAAATTATCCGCAGTAGTTTGCTCAGCAAATCTGGAACCATAAAACTGGACAATTCTTCTGAGATGTGTGTGTGTGCTTGCCCCCATAGGGATCAGCAACTGGAAGAGTTGAAATTGGTCCGGGAAAAAAAGCACCCTTTCTGCAACTTTTGCACTGTCTTTAAAAATGTTAAATCTCATCATCGCTAAATTGTTACCACATTTTGTATTCATTCCAGATTGTTGTCTCTCATTCACTCCTTCCTTTCGAGATGCTTCTTCTGCTCCTTCCATCACTGTATGTTGAATTCTTACATGTCCTGTTAAGACTCCAAAAACAAGTACATTTGAAAAAAACATTGAGTTTCACAATATACAAAATGATTCCACTCACTCAATTCTACTTCATTTGAAAGAAAAGAAAAAAAATTGTATCGCACAATATACAAATTGATTCTACTCACTCAATTTTACTCACTCACTCCCCCCCTTTGACACATTCACTCAATGTGTCAATTGTGTCATTAGGGATAAAAAGGGACTAGCAAAATGTCCCGACACATTATCATACTCATCACAGCTGGACTGTCCGATCATAGGAAATGGGCCTTTTATATTGAACCATTTTGTCGTCAATGGTCCCTCTGATTAATCATCAAATCATAGTTATTCCAATTTGCACTATACTTTCAGGTGAGATGAATTCTATCCTGTATCGTGATCACGTCACCTCTACATCAAATGACCTTGGCCATTCATATTGCACGCACACACACGTACAAATTCACAGACACAGGCATCCATTTATTCACCTTTACAGCTCAGCCCCCATCCCACAGCAAGTAAATTTAGTATGTTAGTGAGCAGGCAAACATTGAATCACATTGGGCTGCAGTTTCGTTAGTGCCCATCCAATGTCATACACGTATTCTCTGCCCGTCATCACTTATTCTTCCATCATCCTTTATTAGTCTCACTTGCTATCACACCCTCAGCACACACCCCTGGAGCGAGTACGCCACAACCCTGCGCGCAGCCACAGCGCCGCCTGCACGAGGTGGGGGGCCCGGCATTTCAATACTGATACGTCACAGGATGGCCACCCCTGGGATGATCAATGCCGCCGGCCCCCACTCGCGCCAGCACAGCACAAGGCCACCCGCAGAGCCCAGGGCCCCGCACCTCCATCAGTCTCCCTTGACCAAACCGCAGACCAACTTCTCTCCATGGAGCCATGCCTTTCCGCTTGGCTCTCCGCACTTGCACACACAGTACACACACACATATAAGTGGATCCCCGATGTGCACCCACGTAGAAGGAATCAGAATCAGCTTTATTGGCCAAGTTTGTGCATGCCAAACAAGGAATTTGACTCCGGTTGATCTCAGCCTCTGTACAAGATTTAAGTGACTAACAAAATTCAGATGACTAACAACATTTAAGTGGAAAGAACAGGATTGTCACAGATCGGAACGAGCAGGGCGATCAAGTGCAGCTTGGACCAGGGTTTATTCAGCAAAACAAACTACTAGACTCGGCAAACTGACATGACTTAACGAAATAACAAAAGGACTAACCGACAGGGACACTAAACAAAGGACGTGAAGACATTAAGACAACAGGAACCAAAAGACATCAAGACAACAACAACACACAATGATCCGACGAGGCGTGAGGGGCAGACAGGACTTATATACACGACAGGTAACAAGAGGCAGGTGAGAATAATCAAACTAATACTGGGCACACAGGAGGGGAGGGGCGAGCACACAGACAGAAACCAAGACAACAGAGACACATAGTAACACGGCTGGGGACGAGACGTGACAAGGATATTATTGCCCAGTGATGTCTCTGAGACTCTATGAGTGGTGTGCATTCATCAGAGTGACAGCCTGGTGAAAGAAGCTGTGTCTGCTGGTTTTGGCGTACAGCGCTCTGTAACCCCGTGCGGAGGAGAGTAGTTCGAACAGACTGTGACCTGGGTGAGAAGGGTCTGTAGAGATGTTACTTGCACGTTTCCTGGTCCTGGACAAGTACAAGTCTTGGATAGATGGGAGGTTGGTCCCGATTATCTTTGCCGCAGTCCTGATTGTCAGTTGCAGTCTGTGCTTGTCTTGTTTGGTGGCCGATACAAACCAGACAGTGATGGAGGTGCAGAGGATAGACTGGATGATGGCAGTGTAAAAGGTCTTCAGCAGCTCCTGTGGCAGTTTGAACTTCCTAAGCTGTCTCAGAAGGTGCAGCCTCTGCTGGGCCTTCTTCCGGACAGTCTATGTGGCCGGTCCATTTCAGCTGCCAAGAGATCGTGGATTGCAGGAACTTGAAGGTGTCTGTGGAGGGAATAGCATTACTGAGGATAGTGAGGGGTGGAAGTGGTGAAGGGTCTCTCCTGAAGTCCACTGTCATCTCCACGGTCTTGAGCGGGTTCAGCTTCAGGTGGTTTTAGTTGCACCATTGGACCAGCCGCTCCACATCCTGTCTGTACGCAGTCTCGTCACCGTCCTGGATCAGTCTGATGAGAGTGGTGTCGTCCGCATACTTCAGGAGCTTCACAGTGTGTCACCTGAGGAGCAATTGTTGGTGTAGAGCAGTGCTTCTCAATTATTTCCTGTGACACCCCCCCTAGGAAGAAGAAAACATTTCGCGCCCCCCCCATGTTATTAACATTAAAGGAAAAACAGAACAGATTCAAAGTGCTGCTGTAGAGCAAATACTCTTCCAGTGATGCCGCCACCCCCACCTACTGCAGTGGATGTGTAATTAAGCTTTAATCTAATACAGCCAAAAGAAAAACATGTTCCCGCGCCCCCCTTGGTATCGCACTACGCCCCCCAGGGGGGCCCGCCCCACTATTTGAGAAGCACAGGTGTAGAGAGAGAAGAGCAGTGGGGAGAGGCCGCACCCCTGGGGGGGGCGCCGATGCTGGTGGTCCAGGTGTCGGATGTGATGGTCCCCAGCCTCACATGCTGTCTACTGTTGGTCAGGAAGCTGGTGATTCACTGACAGGTGGAGGCAGGCACCGCAAGCTGGACAAACTTCTGGTGGAGGATGTCGGGAGCGATGGTGTTGAACGCCAAGCTGAACTCCACAAACAGGATCCTGGTGTCCATCCCTGGGGTGTCGAGGTGGCGCAGGATGTAGTGCAGTCCCATGTTGACCGCATCGTCCACCGACCTGTTTGCTCGGTAGGCAAACTACAGGGGGTCGAGCAGGGGGCCCGTGATGTCCTTCAGGTGGCTCAACACTAGCCTCTCAAAGGACTTCATGACCACAGATGTCAGGGTGACAGGTCAATAATCATTCACACTTGTGATGGGGAGCTTCTTGGCCACCGGTACGATGGTGGAGCTTTTGAAGCACAAGGGCACCTCACACAGCTCAAGGGAACGGTTGAAGATCCGTGCAAAGGTGGGTGCCAGTTGGTTAGCACAGACTTTTAAGCAGGAGGGGGAACCGCCGTCTGGGCCTGGTGCCTTCCTGACCTTTTGTCTCCGAAACATCTGACACACCTCGCGGATGTGAAGTGCGGGCGCGGCTTCAAAAAGAGAGAGAGTAGGTGATAACAACGATAGAGGTGTGAACAGCGGGGTTGTGGGGGGAGGTGTGTATGTTGATTGTGATGCAGGAGGTCCTGTTGTGTGGGTAGACTGTTCAAACCAGCAGTAAAACCTTTTTAGCTGGTTTGCAAGCCACAGGACGGGTGGGGTTGGTTTCTTGAAGCCCGTGATGCTTTGCAGGCCTTTCGACACTGTTGAGGGATCAGGATGGGCAGAGAGGTTACTCTCCAGCCTCTCCTCATTGCACCTCTTGGCTTTCCTGATCTCTCAGTTCAGTGTGTTCTTGACCTGCCTGAACAGGTCCCGGTCCCCACTCGTGTAGGCCTCCTCCTTGGCTTTGCGTAGCATCCTGAGGTTTGGTGTAAACCACGATTTGTTGTTGTTGTGCGTGCAGAAGGTCTTAGTCTGCACACACACGTCCTCACATAAAGCTGATGTATGATCTCACAGTATTGTGAGTTCATGCAGATCTGAAGTTGCAGCTTCAAAAACACCCCAATCGGTGCAGTCAAAGCAGGCTTGGAGGTTCTGCTTTACTCCACTGTCCATTTCCTCACAGTCCTCACCACGGGCTTAGAAGTTTTTCATTTCTGCCTGTAGGTTGGGATCAGATGAACTACACAGTGGTCCGAGAGTCCTAACACTGCACGGGGCACAGAGCGGTACGTGTCCTTTATTACGCAGTAGCAGGGCTCCAGTGTCTGTGTCCCTCTGGTGGGACACGTTATGTGCTGTCTATATTTGGGGAGTTCGTGTGTGAGGTTCGCCCAGTTAAAATCACCCAAAATTATGATCAGTGAGTTTGGTAGTTTTTTCTCCATGTCTGTTACCTGGTCAGCCAGCAGTTGCATGGCTTCAATCGCACGTGCATGTGGTGGAATGTAAACAGCCGCCATTACGCTTGAGGAGAACTCACGTGCTGAATAAAACGGCCAGCAGTTTATGAAAGTGTTTGTAGGAGAGTGCTGCAAGACTCTTTCAACACTGTGACATCAGTACACCAACCTTCATTAATATAGAAACATAGACCACCTCCCTTTGTTTTCCCCGTGATCTCCGTGTTTCGATCGGCGCGTAGTAGCCGAAACCCAGTTAGCTCTACGGCTTGGTGCGGGGTGCGTCCGTTGAGCCACGTTTCGATGACCACAGTGCGGCGGATCTGCTAATGTCCGGGTTCCTTGAAATGAGAAGCAGCAGTTTGTCTATCTTGTTCACCAGGGAGTGGACATTTGCCAGATGTATCGATGGTAGGGGAGTGTGGAACCCTCTCTGCCATAGCTTCATCAGGGCTCCGGCGCTTGCCATCTTATGACAACAAGGAAGACAACAAACTGACTTACGAAGTACACAAACATTATGTCCAAACATATAGGCAACAGAGCCAACGCCCTGCCACCGGCCCTCCCCCAACACAGGTAAGACAATACAAGACCAGGCCCCCTACAGTCTCCCCCACAATCAAAGTACAATATCAATTCACCACACTTAAGGCAACACTCAGACAGACAATACATTTCAGTACAACTCAATTCGCACAGGTCACCCCCATTCATCCTATTCAGCATTTCACACAATTCACCCAGGCAATCTCAGGCACGCGCCACGCACACACAAAGAGACAGAAAGAGAGGGACAAGAGAAAAGTTAATACCGTTTTTTTCCGTGTATAGTGCGCCCCCATGTATAATACGCACCCTAACAATGGCATGCTGATGCTGGAAAAAAACTTGTACCCATGTATAATACGCACCCAATTTTTATGAACTTTATTTTATTTTATTTTATTTTTTAAGTCCCAATGATCGTCACACACGCAGGGAGGCGATGGGTCCCATTTTTATAGTCTTTGGTATGGTCTTATCTAGGCTGGATGTAATTTTTTTTGTTGGCGTTGATTTCTCCGACTGCCCCTAAACGCACCACCGCGCTCCGTGCGCGCATGGGCGTGCGGACTTGAAAAAGGCGGCTCTGTATGGGAGAGACGTTGAAGAGGAATAAAAACACCCTTGGAAACCAAAACTTGCCCCTCGTCGTGACTCGGAGCCGCAACAAATGTTTCGGATTTGTGTAGGGTACATTGTGACAGACAGCAAACGAGCAGGTGATCGAGCAAGCCTTGTCTGATACCAGAGCATTGCGGTCGTATGGAGCGTGTTTGAAGTGAACAGCAGAGACGAAAGGAACAAGGCAAAGTGTTGTGAAATAAAATATTACCTGTAATACGCATTTTGTTATTTGCTGATTGAAACTGCTAATTAAACTGTGAATTGAAACTAATAGGTGGAGAACTGAACTCTCGCTCTTTATATAGCTGACGTGTCTTGCGCAACCGTTCTGCGCATCTGTAATGGCGGCCTCCGTATGACGTCCGGTCCGCGATGGAGATTAAAAAACAAACAATATTTGACAATAACACACCATCAAGGATTGCACCATTGCATCAAACGATGTATCGTCAATTATGAATTTTACTGACTAAGTGTGTTGGGCAGGATGGCTGAATGCGATGCGCTATTGACAACAAACAAGAAGAAAGGTGATTTCAAGTTTGATTTCGAGGGAGATTTGTCATGTCTCGTCTCCAGTTTTGCTATGTGTCTAGGTTGCCATAGTTTCTGTTCGCGTCGCCCCTCTCTTCCTGTGTCACCTCAATCGATGTAACGTGTTTTGTATTTAAGTCCTGTCTGCCCCTCGCTCACCGTCGGATCATTGCATGTGTTACTGTCATGATGTGGTTTCTGTTCCTGTCTTTGGTAATGTCACCCTGTCTTTTTGTTCCACGACTTTGTCGGTCAGTCCTGTTGTTGGTTTTGTTGTACCATGACTTTCTTTAAAAAAAAAAAAGAAAAAAAAAATTGTACCCATGTATAATGCGCACCCCGGATTTTAGGACAATAAATTAGTTAAATTTTGCGCACTATACACGGAAAAAAACGGTACATGCCTGGAAACTCGCAACGGCTAGAATTACACAAATAAATTCTCAAAGTTAAAACCATACATACATGCCGGGAAACTCGCAACAGACAAAATTACACAAATTCTGAAAGTCAAAACCATACATACCTGCCGGGAAACTCGCAACGGCCAAAATTACGCAAATAAATTCTCAAATGCCTGGAAACTCGCAACGGCTAAAATTTCATAAAAAAAAATCACGACTACAATTTTCATAAAAAAAATAAATAAAAAAAATGCTGGATAATAGGGGTGTAACGATTCATCGATACACATCGATTAATCGATATAATGCTCTACGATTTATTGGCATCGATGCTAAACGTAAACATCGATTTATATCGTCGTGTTTGACCTCGGACATTAGACGCGACTTTATTTTGAAATCCAGTTCATTGTTGCTCGCTTCCTCTTTCCGGGAGCAGTGCGCGCGGCGTTGTTGTGTTGTGAGCAGAGCAGGCACGTGAAAGGGGAGTCGAAAACTAGTACGCGGCTCCTGGGCTGGTGCTATGGCTAGTGTCCAAAAAGACGAGGAAATTTGCTCCCCTTTAGGCTTCAAGTCATTCGTTTGGAAGCACTTTGGATTCCAAAGAAAAGATGGCTCAACGGACAAGACACGTGCAGTTTGTAAATCCTGCCATGCGGTGATCAAATATTCAGGGACCACAAATCTCGCCGCACATTTAAAGAAAAAACACGACATCAAAGTTCAGTGTTAAAATAAGCACTTTGTATACTACAATACTCTTGTAATTTCCTAAATAAAGAGTTTGCAGTACCTTGTTGATTTTGCGTATGAATTGTTATAAATCAGGATATTGTTCTATATTTTTTATTAAAAAAAAAAATAGCGATCGTAGAGCACTATATCGCGATATATTGTGAATGAATCGCAGCAGGCTTTAAGATATCGGCAAATATCGTATCGTAGTTCTTTGTATCGATATGATATCGTATCGTGACAAAACCCGCGATTTACACCCCTACTGGATACACACCTCAGCTCAAAGTTTATAAATAATCCTCTAGAAATCGGATTTCGCCTTGATTTCGTAACGCAATATACAATTTCACAATAATTCCTGGGAGCAGCCTCAGGAGATACACACCTCGATTTCTTAACACAACAAAATTCCACAATAATTCCTGGGAGCAACCTCAGGTGATACACACACAACACAATTTCACAATAATTCTTGGGAGCAGCCTCAGGTGATACACAGCAAAATTTTACAATAGTTCCTGGGAGCAGCCTCAGGAGATACAAATCTTGATTCCTTAACAGATAAAAATTTTACAATTCCTGAGAGCAGCCGAGGTCAAAGTCAAAGTCAAAGTCTGCTTTATTGTCAATTAGTTCACAAGCCAAGACACACAAAGGAATCAAAATTACGTTCCCACTATCCCACGGTGACAAGACATAGTACACAATATACATACAAGTAAACAACACAAAAAAATAAAAACAAGGCACAAACAGTGAATAAATAAGAGTGATGAATAAATAAACAAATAACATAATAAATAAGAGGAGCAAAAATGAAGCAAGTGTGCATACAGCAGACAGTCAGAATATAGCGCAAAAGTACAGGACGCTACGCAGAAGGGGGGAGAGAGTTCAGGATCCTAACAGCCTGGAGCAGGGGTGGGCAAACTACGGCCCGCGGGCCACATCCGGCTCACGGGACCGTTTAATCCGGCCCGCCAACCCTGAACAAATTGTATTATTAAACCTTTTTTTTTTGGTCATTTTGCCTGCAATGACTGCGTTTCCCCAGTAGATGGGGAAGCGCTCGCCTGCGCATTCACTACCGGAAGCCGGAAGCCGTGTCAGAAAGCTCGGTGCACACTCACAAGTGCGTGTACGTGTACATGGCGCACTCGCGCTCTATTTGTATCAGTCCCAAATTTAAAGCGTGGGCTGTGACGAAAGCATTCTTGTAATTTGCGCGCTGAGCTTTCAGATGCAGTTTTGCGCTAAAGCCACCCACAAACCTTCCCCTGGAATCCTTCCATTAAAATGAGTCGCCCAAGGAAAAAAGCAAGGTGGACACAGTGCCGAGTGTTTAAAAGAGAGTGGCCAATTTGGCTCGACGTACGCGACGTGACGTTCAGCCACATGAACGTCAACATTAACCCGTCACAGATCGAGGTAAACGGACCAACACCTCAGATCACTCCTAAGAATTGCCACAACAAATTTTACTCCAGACTATGACGCACTAGCAAAAAATCACTTTTTTAGTGATTTTTTTTTTTTAATGCTGTTAATAAATGCATTTGTTTTCAAAAAACTTATTTGGAATATCCATGCTTTACTACCTACTAAAGGCCAAAATCTTTTATGCAATGACCTTTACAGGTCCGTTATATTACGTCACACAAACACTACGTCCATCTGCTCCTGGTTCGGCCCTCCGGTCCAAATTTAGAACCCAGTTCGGCCCGCGAGTCAAAAAGTTTGCCCACCCCTGGCCTGGAGTATGAAGCTATTGGTGAGCCTGGTGGTGCGGGAGCGCAGGCTCCTGTACCTCTTCCCAGAGAGCAGAAGATCAAACAAAGAGTGAGCGAGGTGACTCACATCGCCTACAATCGTGGTCGCTTTGCGGGTGAGATGGGAGGTGTAAATGTCCTTCAGGGAGGGGAGTGAAGCACCAATAATCTTACCAGCCGTGTTTACTATGCCCTGCAGGGTCTTCCTGTTGTACTCAGTGCAGCTACGACCCCAAACAGCGATATATTTGGAGAGGACGCTCTCAATGGTGCCACGGTAAAATGTAGTCATGACGGCCGGAGGGGCACTAGCTCGCTTGAGCTTCCGCAGGAAGTACAGGCGGCGCTGAACTTTCTTCGTCAATGATACGGTGTTGGTGGACCAGGAGAGATCCTCACTGATGTGCACCCCCAGGAACCTGGTGCTGCTCACTCTCTCCACCACAGCACCGTCGATGGTCAGCGGCAGGTGTTGGGTGTGACCCTTCCGGAAGTTAACAACAATCTCCTTGGTCTTGTTGACGTTCAGCAGGAGGTTGTTGTCCCTGCACCACGCGATCAGAAGGTCAACCTCCAACCTGTACTGAGTCTCGTCGCCCTTGGTGATGAGACCCACCAGAGTCGTGTCGTCAGCAAACTTCACTATGCGGTTGTCGCTGTAGGTTGCAGTGCAGTCGTGCGTCAGCAGGGTGAAGAGCAGCGGAATGAGCACGCAGCCTTGGGGGGCCCCCGTGCTCAGCGTGAGGCTGGCGGAGATTTTGTCGCCAACACGTACCACCTGAGGCCTCTGACAGAGGAAGTCCAGTAGCCAGTTGCAGAGGTAGGTACTGAGGCCCAGCTTGTCAAGTTTGCTGATGAGTCGTTGTGGCACAATGGTGTTGAAGGCAGAACTGAAGTCCACAAACAGCAATCTCACATACGAGTCCCTTCTCTCCAGGTGGGTGAGGGCCGAGTGGAGGGCAGAGCAGATGGCATCCTCAGAGGACGCAAACTGGAAGGGGTCTATGGTGGGGGGGAGAATGGATCTGATGTGCTCCATGACAAGCCGCTCAAAGCACTTCATGATGATGGGCGTCAGTGCCACGGGGCGGTAGTCATTGAAGCAAGACGGAGAGGTAACAGATGAATAGGAGGGGGCCAAGAACTGAGCCTTGGGGGACCCCTTGTGTAACTGGGGAGAGGATGGATGTGTGACCGGAGAGAGAGATGAAGTGGTTTCTCTTGGTGAGGTAGGAGGTGAGCCAGTCGAGTGCAGTGCCCTCAACACCTAGTTGGTGCAGCCTTCGGAGGAGAATGGAATGGTTCACAGTGTCAAAGGCTGCGCTAAGGTCAAGTAGTAGTAGGATGTTGAGGGCACCAGAGTCTGCAGAAATGAGGAGATCGTTGGTGACTTTAACTAGAGCTGTTTCAGTGCTGTGAAGTGGGCGGAATCCGGACTGGAAGGGTTCATAGAGGTTGTTGGACTGGAGATGGGTGTTGAGTTGGGCGGAGAAAATGCGTTCAAGGGTTTTGGAAAGGAATGAAAGGTTGGAGATGGGACGGTAGTTGGAGAGGTTGAGTGGGTCCAAGGTGGGCTTTCTGAGGATGGGGTGATGGCTGCAAGTTTATAGACAGTGGGAAAGTGGCCAAGGGATAAAGACTGATTAAAAAGGGTGGTGAGGTAGGGGAGGAGGACAGGGAGGCAGGCCTTAGTTAAGGTCGTTGGAAGAGGGTCAAGAGAGCAGGTGGTTGTCTTGGATGAGGTAATGATTTCTAGGATAGTGGAGGAGTCGACAAGGGAGAAGGCAGTGAGAGAGGGAAAGGGCGGGCGGTCAGGAAGGAGGTGCAGGAGGGCAGGCGAGGAGGAGTTATTGATGGTGTCGGTCAGAGAACTGTTGATTTGGGCGATTTTGTTGTTAAAGTTGACAAGGAAGGAGTTACAGAGGGCGGGTGAGGAGGGTGGCTTGGTGACCGGTGGCTGGAGCAATTTGTTGATGGTGGAGAACAGTTTCGGTTTCGGTTGGTGTTATTAATGAGAGATGAGAAGTAAGCAGATTTGGCAGTAAGAAGAGCATCACGATAGGAGGAGATGTGTTGTTCAAAGGTTTTGGCATGGACGGTGAGGTGGGTTCTTTTGTAGAGGCGTTCGAGTTGACGGCCAGTTTGTTTCATGGTGCGGAGTTCCGGTGTGTACCAAGGGGCAGAGTTAGTGAATGTAACAGAGGAAGTTTTCCAGGGGGCTTTACTCACTCCGTCTGCGTCCACATATCAGCAGCACCCCAGACATTGCACTTGATTCATTCAAGCGGAGTAGAACTGCGTGTCTGCTCGTCACTCCCGATCGGGTCGTCCCATTTGCCTGTCATTATAAAATATCTTGTACAGATGCCCTTGCGCTGGGCAGCGGGGGCGCGACAGCTGGTCAGCACGGCAAGAGCAGAGCGGAGCCGTTGCATGTTTACACTTCAAAATCACGAGCCGGTCAGCAAGCTCGCGTCATGCAGGCATCTCGTATCACAGCAGGTCAGGCAAACAACAATCAGGTGCCAGGCATGCGTGTCAAAACTGTGAGGACTGACAATTAGCAGTTCCGTATTGGCAACGCACCCCTCAGAGGTCTAGCACGTGATGCCATAGGCCAGCAGGACCAGAGCGGAGACATGACATAGCTGCACACAAAGAAAAATGCACCGCAGTGCAGTAACAGTCGGGACAACGACAGTGAGCGTAACCGCTCACGTAGAAAAAAAGGACTGTCGTCCAGGATTTGGGACAGCAATGAGCACTAAGCACAGGGTGTGCCTCTGAGCAATGGATGCCCTCGCGTTGGGCTGCCGGTGAGCGTCAGCTGTTCAGCACTGTAAGAGCAAAGTGGAACCATGAGACATTTACACTTTAAAATGTTTAAATGTTTAAAAATACAATAAAGTGTTTAAAAATAAAATTATAAAAAAGTCTTGTGCGGATGCGCTCGTGCTGGGCCGTGGGGGCGGGTCAGTCGGCCAGTACGTAAGAGCAGAGAGGAGCCGTGACACTTTGAAATGTTTTAAAAAGTGTTTAAAATACAATAACGTATTTAAAAGAATAATAGAGTGTATATAAATAATATTAAAAAAGTCTTGTGCGTTTGCACTCACGGTGGGCCAGCACGCAAGAGCAGAGAGGAGCCAGACACATTTACACTTCAAAAAAGGTTCATAAACGTCTTGTGTGTATATTGTAATAATATGTTTACTCATATTTATTTTCTAATTATTTAAATAAATAAGAATGTTTCTGCAAGTCAGTTTGAATTTACAAAAGTGTTTAAAAATACAAAAATTATTTAAAAAAACAATAAAGTGTATAAAACTACAATACAGGTTCATAAAAGTCTTGTGTGGATGTTGTATATATTTACTCTTATGTATTTTCTTTATTTCCCTATTTATTTACTCACACCACTCTTAGAGTCATTGCTGTGCAATAACATCTTGCTCTCCACACCTTTTTTGAATTGTCTACATTGTTTGTACTATGTGTCCTCTCTGCATCCATTGCAGCCTGGTCATCCTGAAAGAGGGATCCTCCCATCTGTGGTCTCTGCTCAAGGTTTCTCATTTCCCCTAGTTGGAGTTTTGAGTTTTACCTTGCCCTCCTGGGAGTTTAACATCAGGGGATGTTTGAGAATAGTTGTCATTTTTCACATGTCCTGAGTGTTGTTAGTCACCTAAATGTTGAACAGAAGCTGTGATGTACCGAAGTCAAATTCCTTGTTTGGCACGCTCAAACATGGCAAATAAAAAAAAACTTGAATCTTGAATTTAAATGAAGAATGTTTATGAAAATCAGTTTGACTTTAAAATGTTTACTTAAGTGTTTAAGAATACAAAAAAAACATCTAAAAGTACAATATACAGTGTTTCAAAATACAATAAAATACAATAAAGGTTCATAAAAGTCTTATGGATATTGTAACAATATATTTTCTCTACATTGCGGATTTTCACCTATCGCGGGTGGTCCTGTAACCAATTATCCGCAATAAACGAGGGATTACTGTATTTAAAGGGTGTACATGTTTTAAACTCCCATCCTTATCCCACTAGGAATATGGCTCAGTGGTGAGGGTGGTGTGGCTCAGTGGTAGAGTGGTCCTCTCCCAACCCAGAGGTTGGGGTTCGATCTTTTGAACGTCAATGTCAATCAAACGTGCACTTTTTATTAAAGTGGCACCGGCTCACCGGTAACGGGTTCAATAAGCACGGGGTGAAGGGACTAGTCCGTAGCTGACCACCCGAGTTAAATTAATTCTACTAGAATCAATCTAATTTCTATACGACGCCAATCCCTCTCAAGTCATCCGACGCGCGAGCCGAGTAACTCAATTCGAGGCGAGTCGTCGAAATGACCGCGCCGTAATGATGGCTCCCTTCGGTTGTTTGATGCTAGTATCACGTTACGGATATTTTTTAGATGCCTTTGTTAAGGCCTCAGGGATTCGTTGGTCTAGCGCACCCTAGCACCAGTTTTGCCGAAGTAACTTTTGATATGGCCACGCTCTACTGGTTTGAAGAATGAGCAAGCCTACTTCCCTTTTTTTGGAAGAAAATCAAATTAGCAGAAGTATGGCAATGATAGTATTTGAGAATGAATTTAATGCATTAAATCACTAATTCTAACATTATATATATAAACACTTAACCGTGGGAGTTCTTCCACCAACTCGATCGTTTTCAACAAAATAATATTTTACTTAACACGAATCAAAATGATTTAATCGAATTATAATTATCCTGCAATTAATTTTGAAGGCAAATTAATCCCTCAAAATTATCCAAAGTGGCTTTTGACGCGGCCCGATAAAATTAAAAACGGGCCCGATGCCCGTCGGTCATTCAAACTACTTTTAATTCTACTCTCAAATTAAATATATGTAATTTAAACACCTTCGTTCTTTTTATTTATTACGGTATGATTACATACCATAATAATCTCCCGTTAATAAATCGAATTATCAAACCAACCACAAACAATTGATTGCATATATCATGCAAATTAGCGCACAACGAATTAAATGAGTATATAAAACACATTTATTGAAGAAGCATGAAATAGAATTACAAATCTCAATCCTCCAAAAATTGAACAATCCCACTCACTGATACACTTGCAAATAAAATCATTCAATCCTGGAGTACCTTTGATTGTAAAAATTAAATCAGAAAAGAGGAAAAGGTAGCTACCAATTGGGGGTTATTTTCTGGTGGAAATAAAGTCGAGTGATCAGTTCGATCTTATTTCTAAAAATTCAATTTGAGTGCAAGATTGGCTTTGAGAGGACCGATTACCCGATGACTGTCCCCCCCCGCGGAAATACAGAAAGAATCGTTCCCCTCACCTAGCTCCTCACGCAAAGTTGTCCAGTCCAATTCTTTTGAGTAAATCCAAGTTTATCCAGGCCAGCGATCTTGCGTCTCACACAGAGATCTCGAAGGCTTTGGAAAAAGTATTGGAACTCATACGGGCTTCCTCACGTATGAACGCGGTCCGGGAGAGAGCGCCGTAGATGTCTATGGCGACCTTTTTATAGGCTTCTCTGCTCCCCCCCCCCTTTCGCTGGCCTCTACATTGTCCAGTTTCCCACGCTCATACACTTGCTGTTTTTGGGCAGCTGTTTCCGCCCCACTCTTTATCTTCCACCAAAATTCGGCCGAAACCCTGGCGAGTACCTTACTTCCTCTTTTCTTCACTTCTCCTTTTATAAAAATAATACTTCAAAGTAATACTACACCCAAATTTTGACTTTTTTAAATTTATTTATTTATTCTTAAAGTCCCAATGATCGTCACACACGCATCTGGGTGTGGTGAAATTTGTCCTCTGCATTTGACCCATCCCCGTGTGATTTTGATCCATCCCCTGGAGGAGAGGGGAGCAGCAGCGGTGCCGCGCTCGGGAATCATTTGGTGATCTAACCCCCCAATTCCAACCCTTAATGCTGAGTGCCAAGCAGGGAGGCAGTGGGTCCCATTTTTATAGTCTTTGGTATGACCCGGCCGGGTTACTTAAGTACGTAAACCTAAAATTATTTCAGAAAAAAAATCATCTTTGGGAACAACCGGATGTTATTCTGCCGGTCAGTATCACTGCGCGCATGCAGTAGCAAACTCGATAGCGAAGAAATATGTGAGACTCTCAACGGGATCACCATTTGAGTGATGTTCCAGTTATTTATCACAATTATTTCTTATTATAATAATAATATATATAATATATATAATAATTAGTTATTTATTATTCACAATTGTCATGGTGATCTTTCTGGTGATTTCTTAACTAGGCTGGATGTATTTTCTTTTAATAAATAAACTTGACTTTTGTTGGCGTTGATTTCTCCGACTGCCCAGAAAGGCACCACCCCGATCATCCATCCATCCATTTTCTGTACCGCTTAGTCCCCACTGGGGTCGCGGGCGTGCTGGAGCCTATCCCAGCTGTCAACGGGCAGTAGGCGGGGGACACCCTGAACCGGTTTTTTGTACGCATGTATATTATGATTTTAGGACAATAAATTAGTTAAATTTTGCGCATTATACATGGAAAAAAAAACTAATCTTTTAAACATTTTTTAACAAACCACATCGTGGTGGGCCCCTTTTTCTAATTGTGTGATAATATTGCTTTAAGCTGGTACAGAATATATTTCTACCAAGCAAAGAAAATAAAAGAAAAGAAAAACACATTTGTTTCAACCTTTCAAACAAGTTTTAACACACCACTATTCTCATAGTAGTGGGCAGCTTACCATTTTTTTCCGTGTATAGTGCGCCCCCATGTATAGTACGCACCCCTAAAAATGGCATGCTGATGCTGGAAAAAAGCTTGTACCCATGTATAATACGCACCCAATTTTTATGAATTTTTAATTTTTTTTTTTTTTTTTTAAGTCCCAATGATCGTCACACACGCAGGGAGGCAATGGGTCCCATTTTTATAGTCTTTGGTATGGTCTTAACTAGGCTGGATGTAATTTTTTTTGTTGGCGTTGATTTCTCCGACTGCCCGTAAACGCACCACCGCGCTCCGTGCGCGCACGGGACAGCAAACGAGCAGGTGATCGAGCAAGCGTCTGATACGAGAGCATTGCGGTCACATGGAGCGTGTTTGAAGTGAACAGCAGAGAAGAAAGGAACAAGGCAAACAGAACGGATGCGCAAGACACGTCAGCTATATAAAGAGCGAGAGTTGTTTTCTTCCTATTAGTTTCAATTCACAGTTTAATTAGCAGTTTCAATCAGCAAATAACAAAATGCGTATTACAGGTAATATTTTATTTCACAACACTTTGCCTTGTTCCTTTGGTCTCTGCTGTTCATCCTAAAACACAAAGGCGCTCTTTAAGCAATGCGACAGTGAGCGCCCGGCGCGCTGCGGTTGCGCGACCGCACCAAATTAAGCTCCCTGCGCAGTGCGCACTGAGGTCCACTTAAATTTTAGAAAGTACATCAGGACTTTAAAAATATCTTCTAAATTTCAGCGACGGCTCTGTCAAAATAATCGACCAGCCCGGTGCAGTTGGGCGGTCGGCGGCGCGCTACGGTTGAGCGTTCTCTCGCGCGCTCTCTCTCTCTCTCTCTCTCTCGCTCTCGCACACACGCAAACCGGATATCATACGGAGGCCGCCATTACAGATGCGCAGAACGGATGAGCAAGACACGTCAGCTATATAAAGAGCGAGAGTTCAGTTTGTCAAACGTGCACTTTCCAATAAAGTGCCTCCGGCTCCCCGGTAACGGGTTCGATAAGCCGGGGCGAAGGGACTCGTCCGCAGCTGACCACCCGAGTCAAATTAATCCTCTTGGAATCAACCTAACTTCTATACGACGTCAATCCCGCTTAAATCATCCGACGCGCAAGCCGAGTAACTCAATTCGAGGCAAGTCGCCGGTATGACCACGCCGTAATGATGGCTCCCTTCATTTGTTTGATGTTGGTAATTCGTTACGGATGCTTTTAGATGCCTCTGTTAAGGCCTCAGGGATTCGTTAGTCTATAGCGCCCCGTAGCGCTGCTCTCGCCGAAGTAACTTTTAATATGGCCCTGCTGTGGCCGGGTTGGGGAAGTAACGAGATTACTTCCCTTTTTTCAGTGGAAAGTCAGATTGACTACAGTATGACAATGATAGGGTTGAAAAGAGAACTTTAATACATTAATCACTAATTCCAATGTTGTCTATATAAACACTTAACCGTACAGGCGTAATTACTTCTGAAGGCAAATTAACCCCTCAAAATCATCCAAAGCGGCTCTTGATGCGGCCCGAGTGAATTAAATACTTTTGATCGGCCCCGTTCTGCTTTTGCTGCAGGAGCGAGCCTACTTCCCCTTTTTCCGGGAGCCAGTCCAAATAGCAGAAGTAGGACTATGACAGCGCTTAAGAATAAGTTTATCACATTATTCACTAATCCTAACGGCATATATAACCACTTAGCCGCAAAAGCGCTTCCTCGCACTCTATTGTTTCCGACAAACTGATATTTCACTTAATACGGGTTCAAGTGATTTAATCGAATTATTATTATTATCCGGTAATAAATTCTGAAGGCAATTTAGTCCCTCAGAAGCATTCAAAGTAGTTTTGACGCGGCCGGAGTAAATCAAACACTTTGGCTCAGGTTTTGACGCGGCCGGGGTAAATCAAACACTTTGGCTCAGGCCCCGTTGCGCTCTTGATGGAGCCGCAAGCCTACTTCCCTTTTCTCCGGGAGCACGTCAAATTAGCAGAAGTAAGACTATTACAGTGTTTAAGAATAAATTTAATACTTTATTAACTAATTCTAGCGATATATATATATATATATAACCACGTAACCGTAAAAGCGCTTCCTCGCACTCAATTGTCTCAGACTACACGATATTCTATTTAATATGGGTTCAAGTGATTTAATCGAATTATTATTATTATCCGGTAATAAATTCTGAAGGCAATTTATTCCCTCAGAAGCATTCAAAGTAGTTTTGACGCGGCCGGAGTAAATCAAACACTTTGGCTCAGGTTTTGACGCGGCCGGGGTAAATCAAACACTTTGGCTCAGGCCCCGTTGCGCTCTTGATGGAGTCGCAAGCCTACTTCCCTTTTCTCCGGGAGCACGTCAAATTAGCAGAAGTAAGACTATTACAGTGTTTAAGAATAAATTTAATACTTTATTAACTAATTCTAGCGATATATATATATATATAACCACTTAACCGTAAAAGCGCTTCCTCGCACTCAATTGTCTCAGACTACACGATATTCTATTTAATATGGGTTCAAGGTGATTCAATCGAATGGTTATTATCCTGTAATTAATTCTGAAGGCAAATTAATCCCTCAAAATTGTTCAAAGTAGTTTTTTACGCGGCCCGAGTAAATTAAATACTTTGATCGGCCCCGTTCTGCTTTTGCGAAAGCCGCAAGCCCACTTCTCTTTTTTTCGGAAGTAAATCAAATTAGCAGAAGTATGGCAAAACAAAGTTTGGAAATAAATCTGATTCTTTAGTCTCTAATTCTTAAAATCTCCCGTTAATAAATCGACTCATCAACCCATCCACAAACAATCGACTGCATAAATTATACAAATTAGCGCTCAACGAATTAAATGAGTATATACAACTCTTTTTATTGATGAAACTTGAAATAAAATTACAAATCACAATCCTCCAAAAACTGAACAATTCCACTCACTGATGCCCTTGCAAATACAATCATTCAATCCCGGAGTAATTTTGATTGCAACAATTAAATCAGAAAAGAGGAAAATGAGGGTACCAATTGGGGGTTATTTTTTGGTGGAAATAAAGTCGAGTGATCAATTCGATCTTATCTCTATAAATCTAATTTAGAAACTAGTTTTGGCCATGAGGGGATCCCACTACCCCGATAATTTGGCTCCCTTCCCGCACGGAGATACAGAAGGAGTCGGTCCTCTCACCTAGTTTCTCAAGCAAAATTGTCCAGTCCAATTCTTTTGAGTGAATCCAAGTTAATCCGTGCCAGCAATCTTGCGTCTCACACAAAAATCTCGAAGGCTTTGGAAAAAGTCTTGAAACTCCTATCGGCTTCTGTTCACTTGACCGCGATCAGGAGAGAGCCCTGTCGATGGCCAGGGTGGCCTTTTTATAGACTTTTCTGGCCCTTCCCTTTTCCGCTTGCCTCTATACCGTCCAGTTTCCCACGCCTACGGCTTCTATACTGTCCAGCTTCCCACGCTCATCCCCTGCGGTTTTTCCGGGCAGCTTGTTTCCGGCTCACTCTTTCCACTGAAATTCTGTGGAAACCCCCCTTGGCAGGCACCCTGCTTCCTCTTTTCTTTACTTCTCCTTTTTTAAAACCAATACTTTAAAGTCAGACTTTGGTCAACCATTAAATCAAAATAAATCAAAGCCTTTGAATTGATCTCTTTCTTTTCTCTTTTTAACACACCCCTATTCTCATAAGGGTGGGCAGCTTAGTCCAATTCTGTGATAATATTGCTTTAAGCCGTTACAGAATATATTTCAGCCAAGCAATTGAAATAAAACATAAAAATAAAATGAAATAATAAAACCAAGAACTCATTTGTTTTACCCTTTTTAACACACCCCTATTCTCATAAGGGTGGGCAGCTTAGTCCAATTCTGTGATAATATTGCTTTAAGCGGTTACAGAATATATTTCAGCCAAGCTAGTAAAATAAAATACAATTAAAAGAATAATAAAAACCACCTTTGTGCTCTCGTGTGTGTTCCATTGATCAGACCACGCTCAATTTTGGTTTCTGGCTACGATTTGGCACCATCTTTTGGAAAATTTTGGAATTTCAGTTTGGCCAATTCACTCCCTACTATTTAACTCTGATTTTGCCCCATCTGCTGTTTAAATTTTGGAATGTCCGCCCTGCCAATTTATTCCTGGGAGCAATCCATACTCATTCTCTTGCACCATTTGTTCCCCAATTCCCATGTTACATGACACGGCCCCCTTGGATTGAGAGACAGGTAATAAATTTCCCCGTCCACAACCCACCCCGGGGCTTAATCAACCATTTCCTCGTCGGAGATATTCACCACCTCAACAGTTGTAGATGTAGGGCTGGTGGCTGTCGCAGCCCCTTGTTTGGAGAATTCCTCAAGGGCGTCCATCAGCCGGGCCAAGCGGTCACAAGGGCCGTCAGCCTCATCCCTCTGAACCTCCAAAGCGAGGAGTCTCAGCAAGGGAGGTGTTGAAATCCCTGCGGTTGTACTCTCCGTGTCTGCTTCCTCTCCTTCATCATCAGCCTCATCTCCGCGCTCCTCGCCAATCTCGACGTCGTCCTCGGACTCAGACGGAGCTGTATCCACATCTACGGGGATTGCTCTCCGTCGAGGATCCGTAGGTGGCGACAGCGGGGGGATCCCGTTTTTGGGGCCAGGATCTTGACGATCTGCGCATTCATCGCACGGCGCTCCGTACTCCACAAAGGTCCCATCCAGGGACCAATGCCCAAAGCAGCGGTGCCGTCGCGCAGGCCGGACAAGCCCCACCGGAGCTCCGCTGGGCTGCTCCTCGTCCCGACGCGGGCCGCTCCCTGTATTCGGACTGATGTAAAAGTCACTAGGCAGCGGCAGATGAACCGGACTCACGGTCAAGCAGCGGCCACACTCCGAATGCGATGTAACACATCGAATGCCGTTCTGCTGACGCCATGTCATGCGGGTTAGGGGCCAAATGGTGCCGTGAATTTCTCCAGTCTCCTCTAGGAGAATTGTGCAGGCAGATAGGGGCCCTCTAGAGATGCCGAGCAGGGTAGCAGCAGATGTTAACTGCGCGTATCCCTCCCATTTAAGATGATCCAAGCTATATCGCGCCCCCTCTTTCACATAAACCCCGTCTGGGACTATCCACGCCACGTTATAAGCAGTGGGATAACAGCATTCTCCCAGATATTTTTTCCCGACCACCCAGGCCAATTTCATATGATCCTCTCCGCATAGGACACATTCGGGCGCATCTGCAATTTGGCGCACGACCTGTAACACACACGTGAGCACAAAGTTTACAACATCTTATCATGCATTTCTTTAAATCACCAACCCTCTGCCCGCCCCGCGGCGCGTAAGGGGGGGGCTTCTGAGGCTCCCCGACCTGGCCGTTGGGGGCGGGGGAGGGAAAAAAACTGCGTATGTACAAAACCATGTCATAATCACGACCTGATCTACTACATTATTCCATAGCAAGACCGAAAGCACGCCCCAAACAACGCACCACATCACCAGTTTGGCTGTGCGCCATTTCCATGTCACCGAGGAGCGAACATTCGGGTCCAGCTGGGACACTGTCCCGATCACATGCACGGCCAATCCCATCACTAATATTGCTTCTAAAATGACAACCGCAAAAATTAGATAGTAATAAAAAATTGATCCTATTTCTAACGCCGCCCACAGACAGAGAAAAAAAATTTCTGCGATGCCTCTGTATGTTCCCGAGTCTAGGTATATACGGCCGTGCATGTAAACCACAAACAGTTCGAGTCCCAGTGTGTAGATTTCATACAAAAATCTTAAAAGCAAAACTTTGAGAATTGACATGGCCAATATTACTGGCCTGGTCATCTGACTGGTCCCCCAGAATCCCGAACCACAAAACATGACCCATATACTAAACAGACTCCAGTATTCAAACTCGTTACTCACTCTTAAAGATCCGGGCCGTCCGGCCGGATTCAGAAAAATACTCGCATTGCTTGCCATCTCTTTTTCTAATTCCTCTTTTCAAAGTTCCTCTTTATTTTTCTCTTGGTATTTCTTTCTCCTCACTCTAATCTCTGAGCTGGTCCGGCCCGGATGAGCGGTGACCCGCCCGATGTCCTGTTTTTAAGAAGACATCTTGACCCCCCCCCCTCCAGGGCGGGTCATAATCTGCTTTGATGTTGTCCACACAATTTGAGGAAGTTGAATCCATCTTATTTTATCACCTTTTAAGGCAATGCCGCGCACCACCACCGCGGCGAATATGACACTGGCTATCACGAATCCTCCCACCAAATATTTCAACACCATTGCTAAAGTGCCAGCAATCACGTCGCCAAAGACACCTATCGCGGCGTTTTTAGCCGCTTGAAGTGCCGATCCGACCTTTTCATACCAAGTGCAGTCATGAATGTTTTTCCCATGGCCACACTTGATCCAATTTTCGGTAGGGGAAAAACAGGTGGCATTATTATAGATCCTATTCGGGCCAATCCAATCGTACCCAAAAAACTGTCGTCCTTGACAAAGGCTTTTTCGAAACGCCCGGCCTTCTGCAATCTGCAACAGTGCAGGCAGTCGGTACGGGATATATACAGGTTTACTTAAATTAAGCAATCCCTCATTTTGTAACCAGGTTTCACACGGATGTCGGTCGCTAGAGGGCTCACGCTTCCACTTTTTTTGTTTAGAGAAATACCTCCAAGCTGCTCCCTCAACAGCTCTGTAATTCTCATCTTGATATTTGTCTGCACAATATTCTTTCCAATTCGGCAATGTAATACATTGTTCACGAGCCAAGGCTACCAGACACTTTGTTCTATCTGTATTACATGTCATTGACCAGGGCCGAGGGTTTACATAGAGGAATGGAGAGTACATACCCGTGGGCCAAATATCTGTTTCTTTTGAATATACTGTTGCCATAAATTGATATTGGACCCAATAATTTGTAGTTACATTTAAACATGGCAGAACAAATCTTTTCATTTCCCAACCGTTAAAGCCCCACCAAGTCTTGGCGGGGTTTCGAATGTTTAACTCAGACCACGTCTGTAAAATCCCCTTCACCGTTTTGTTTGCCAAGAGACTGGTACAGTTATGAACCCACCTAGTGCCCAGGACGGATCGTTTGATCTCGTCCAGGTCACATCTTGGCGACTTTCCCACCGTCCAGTCCCTACCATGCAACTCAACATAAATTTTTTCCACTACACATTGGTCAATTTTGTCAAATTCTCCTGGTATTACTGCGAACAAATCATCCGGTGTGGGTAACCGCTGAACCCACAAATTTCTTGTGGATGCGTACAGCTGGTGACCTTCCTGGTATCTTCTTGGCACAGCAATTTCTCTTTCTACCTGCCACAGCCACGGCAATGAATCGTTCAACCAAAACTCAAAATCTACCGGACTTTTTCCAGGGTTGAATTTCCTCCCCGCTTTTGCCGAAGCTGTGACAGGTGACAATTCTTCCTGGCGTTCATAGGCCCACAATATGACGTGGTAATTGTCGTTGCAAATTTGTCCCTCGTTAAAATAACATGGGTCTAAGCCATTATACACTTTCTGGCAATCCCATAATGCCGACCTTCCTTTGTCGGGCCAGCTTCTACGTACCCGGCTAAGCCGACGCTTACTCTCTGAATAATTTGGAGACGTTTCGCAAACCAAATTCAAACAGCTCCAACACGGTTCCCACTCGGGATATGTACCGCGGCATGTGGAGTTCTTCATCGGCGCTGGGAATGAAAATTCCCCCTGTTTCTTTTTGCCTTTATCCCAATAACCACCTTGAGATTCGGGCAAGGGGACACATGAAGCATTACTGTACCACTTTGCGTGCTCGTCACCTTCCTTGAAAATCCAATTTCTTTTCACAATCTTTTCCTCCTGATTTATTTTGCAAATCAAACTAATTGTTAGATTGGCAAAATCCTCGGGTGCCTTGAAATACCTAATATCACAAGCATCAATGCTGCGTTTGGCTTGTTGTGTCCCATTCACGAGCCCTATTTGGTCGGGAAAATGAGTTGCTTCGCTTAAGAGTTCTCTCTTCGTCTTATTCCGTTTCCCCGTCCGAACACCAGGGAGCGGAAAGGCCCCTGGTTTGGACGGCAAAGCGGTCAGCCTTCCTGGCTGTCGTAGCATCGTCGTCCAGCGTTGTCTTGCAGAAATGTCAGGTGCCGTGGAATCGTTCCACTCCACGGTGATGCTGTCGAACTCCACCGCCCAACAGGTCTGGTTGAAGAGCTTCGTTCCGTCATATCTGATGTTGATCATTTCCATCGGGTCGTGCCGGTCAGCACACCTCTGAAGGGCCCAGCAGACCAGGACGCATGCCAAAATGACCAACACCATCATAGCTGCCACCTTGTCCAACGTCAGGGTCCGCTTCCATGGTAAGGGGGGCAGAGGAGAAACACTCGGCCTCCAATCAATCGTGTCCCAATCTACCGGTTGGTAGTCGGCCAAGCCAAGCGGCTCGTCATAGAAAGGCGCGGTCCGAGGAATCTCATACCCCTCGTTTGCTCTTGAAGCTGCCCCTGGCTCTCGTCTGGGGGCAGCATATATATCCTCCAGTCCTGAACTTGCTCTGCGGTCCCGGGGAGGAATCATCTCTGGCCAGGCGCTAACAATGTCTGGCCTTGGATTTTTCCTCCCTGAAGCCATGTTCGTATAAACTGGCTCCATATCTACCCAGTCTTTATTTTCATAAATGTCTTGCGCCGATTCTCCCCGCAGCAAAGTCTTTTTTCCAAAGGCCGGATTGTTCCAGCTCCTTGCTTCACGGTGTGGGGCTGCCCTGGTCCCAGGGCGCCCCCCAGCCCTCGTTTCCGCGAGGCTGCAGCCAGCACAGACAGTCACTTGGTCGGGGAGAGGAAGTGGTGACCCACCACTCTCCAAGTCCATCATTCTCCTCCTCTTCGCTCCGAGCGGGCAGTCCATGGCCGATCACTCCTCGGATCCGACTGAAGATCTGTTACTTCTCTCACAGGTTATATTAGGTCTCCTTCAGCCTCTCCTCCGTCACTGGCTCCTCCCCTGTGACATCGTCCGAGTCGTCCTTCGGCTGTGGCCCTCCTGCTGCACGCAGCCTCCGCCCTCCTTGCTTTCAACTTCTGGCACTTTGATTGAGTCGGGGCATCTACAGTCCATTTACAACACATTGTTATTCTATATACATATACACACAAAAAAGAAAACAGCAACAAACCATCATCAAAAACCTCATGACATACCAAAAAAAAAAAAAAACACACAACTGAAACCAAAACAAGCGAAAAAAAAAAAAAAATTCTCTTTTTTCCTTTTTTCTTCACTCGCTGTCCCCGCCAGGGGAGTCGGACTGACTCCACCGCTTAGCCAGCTCATCCACCGCGGCCCGTCGACATTCCTCCCACCGCTGTGGCGCTGGTTTGTCGTGCCACAATGTATAATAGGCTGTTGCTTGAGCCAATTCTACTAATGCTGTATCTGACGCGGCCGGCCCTGGACCCTCAGGACTGGCATCCAGTGTATCTTCGGACTCGTCGTCCTTTCTGCCACTGACCTGTCCCCTAGTCCCGTGGACTCTCTGATTCCTCGCCGCCAAAATTGGACACGTCTTGATGGAGCGGTGGCTCTCCGCTCCCCATCTGATGTTTCCACTCCCATCGCAGCCAGGCGTGGGACACGCCTCAAGGGTCCCTGCATAATTCGGGCACGAGCCGAGCGAGCGGTGAGTGCTTGACCCTGTTCTGATGTTACCTCTTCCGTCACAGCCAGGCATTGGGCAAGGTGCCACACGTGACCTCGTCGAGCCTTGGCGCGGGGATGAGGACTCCCCAGCCTGGTGACTTGCGCCACTTTCTTCTGTGTTCGCCAAATTCTCCCCTTGGTTTGTTGCAGTATTGGGAGGAGAGGTGGGTAAATCACCCAATTCTCCCGCCCCATTCATCTTGACGTAGCTCTCCTCAGCCAATTCTGACCCAAGCAGGTCCCCGCAAACCGGACCCTCCTGTGGCTGCTCCTGCTCCGGGCCTTCCTCCCGTTCTTCTCCCACTGGCAGACCCAGGTCCTTCATTTCCTCAGCCGTTGCTTGGGGCCCTCCTGTCGCTGCTGCGGCTTCCTGTTCCCATCTTGCTTCGCGGAGAGGAATCCGGACTCGCTCTTGTTCCTCTCGCGCCCGTCTTGGATCTCTGGGAACAGTCATGACCATCGCTCTGGTACCCATTACGGTGACGAACTGGCTGAGCCTTTTGGCCTCCAATGTCACTCCCAGCGAATATATTCCTTCGTAGGGAATGATTGCCATCTTTACCGTAACCCCTACTAGTGCTGCCTCACTCTCATTTACCAAAAGGCCTGATCCGCCTTTGTAACCCGGGGCTAGGCAAAATATCCCCTTTTTGGTCACATACTGAAATCCTTTGTTGCTCATATCCAAAATATTCCGGTAGCAATACATATTGCTCAAGGCCGGGTTGGTTTCCGTAGGGGCCGGCCCTACTGCGATTAAGGGGGCGTCCCTGTACGCCACCACCTGGGCAATTGTCCGGGCCCATGTCGTTGGCTTCCAAGGTCCGTTCAGCAAGTCTCCCACTGCTGTGTTCCCCCCTACCGGAATGATCGATGCCCGAGCATACAAGGCCCTTGCCTCGGCCTTGTCCGTGAAACAGCCTGCAGTTCTTCCTGCTGTATCCGGCCAGGGCCAACAAAAGCCTAAGGCTGCATAAAAATTCTTCATGGCTTTTTTGTGATCATACGCAGGCCAACCTGCCCCCCACAAAACAGGATAGAGGGTTCCCAGGGGAGTCATGGCTTTGGTGACTTGCCATCCTTGTGCCTCCCCCACTTTCAATAACTTTCCCGTTGCCATGCGATCCAAACATATGGGGCAATATGTTAGTCTGCTGCCGTCCCAAGCGCATGTACACGTGGCCACTGGTCGTGCCCGTGCTTCCATGATTAATCCGGTTTCCCACTGTGCAAAGACCACCATCCTTGCTAAAGTGGTGACTCGACACTGGTGACACACTATGGCATCCAGTACTTTGACCGGGAGCTGGCCCTCGTTCCTCAGGGCAAACTCCAGGTCCCTCACGTCGGTGGTCATAGTTGATGGCATCATGAAACCTACTCCTGACCACCTAGTAGGCAACATATTGGGTGTTGAACAAACGACACATGCTTCGTCGACCCTCGTCCAGCGAAAATGTTCCGGTCCCTCGGGAGTGCCCCCCCTCTTGACCAATTTCACTAGATCTAGGGCCCTTCCGGCTTGAATTCCATACGGCGTCCGTCTCACGATGACCGCTCCTTGGTACGCGGCCAAGCGCACGAAGGCCGGGAATGCACTGTAGTCGGTTGCCATATCTCTTCTAAGTTACTTTGCGGCTTGAATATGGTCAGCCGGTAACGGCTTCAGCTGTTCAACTCCTTGGATTCCTTTCTTCTCCAGGCGTACTGTGTTCTCATCCAAAACTGCGCTGACGATGTCCCAGCCGTCGTACTTGGCCTTTACTGCAGTGTTGCTGTTCAGGTCTCTTGACTTGATCCACACCTTTTGTCCAACGCTGAATCGACGCTTCTCTTTATGCTGGGACGAGCTGTCTTGGGCCCTGCCCACTTCTTGTGACACAAAGTGTCGTTGGTTGAGCTCCTCGGACGGGGAGGGCCGGCCGGCCCTAGTCCTTCCGTTTAGGTCTGCAACCAAATCAAGTAGTTTAGTGCTCCATTCTTTCCCATTTGCATTTTTTCCCAGCCAGCTCTTGACCAGTCCAATGGCTCTCTCTGCGACTCCATTTGCTTGTGGCGTGTACGGGGGCGAATAGACTCTGACTATTCCCCGCTCACGACACCATTTGTCCACCTGGGCATTTTTGAAATGAGTGCCATTGTCCGTTCTTAACTCTTTGGGAATTCCTAGCCACATACATCCGTCTTCCAGTGTCTTAATCACGCTGTTCGCGTTGGCTTTTCTTACTGCTTTTAGCCCGACATGTCCCGACATCGAGTCAACAAGCACAACAAGGTATTTCTCACCCTTTGTGCCACTTATTCCCAAGGGGCCGGCTACGTCCATACAAACCGATCCCCACGGCACAGTACTCCTGATCGTCAGTCCGTCCGTGCGCTGTCCTCGTCGCCCTGCGTTATATTTGTTGCACGGAATACAATCACGCAGGACCGCACGAATCGTTCTGTCTGGGACCCAGAGTTCCAGCTTCTCTAACTCTTTTCGCGTAGGCAATGGGCCCGCGTGGCCTAATGCTTCATGCACTGCCGACACGACCTGCCTCACGCTCTCATCTGGGACCACTTTTCCGCGAGGGGTCTTGTCCCAGTTATCCGCCCCTACAACTATTATTCTTCTTTCTTGGACGTACTTATCAACTTCATCATTTCCTCTCCAATGAGCTCCTTCTTTCACATGAGATCTTTGGTGGACGACATCTAGGCACATATTTAGCCGCAATTCAGCTATTTTCTTCCACACTTCATAGTGGGCCACTAATTTTCCTCTCGCGCCCTCGTAGCCATTTTCTTCCCAAATGGCCAGGTCGAAATTGAGAGCCTGCGCACAATAATGACTGTCAGTTATGAGTCTTACGCGTCTAGCGTGATTTTTCTCTGCTTCTAACAGTCCTTCCAGCACTGCCGTAGCTTCTCCTGCCTGCGCGCTGCCGGGTGTTCTTCCTTTGCGGCGGCAACGCTCCACTCCATTCTGCTTCAGAATGAAACCCCAGTGGGCATTCTGTTCTCCTTCTTTCTTTGACCCGTCGGTGTAAAGAGTCCATTCATAGGGCTTTTCTTTTTCTGTCTCTTTTCTCAATGTCGGCTTCTTGGCGGAGGTTGTCGTCGGACCAATTTCCAAGTCGGGATCGAGTAGGATGTCCTCCCATCTTCCCCATCTGATATTGGTTGCTTTGGTGCTTTCGATTGTGGATTTCCTAAGAAAACGGTGCACGTTACTTCCGGTTTGGACTTTGATGCCTTGGCCTTGTGCCAGGTCTTTCAAATTGCTCCAGTACTTGGCTAGCACCGCAAGTTCTTTCTCTTCATGGGGGAATTTTTTCTCGACACTGGAGAGGGTGTAGGTCCACAAGGCCACCAAGCCAGCACCTTCGTTGCTGACCGTCACCATTGCATCATTTTCCTCACAATGCACCTTCGCGACAAGTTTTGTCTTCAAACTTCGTGGCTCAAGCCGCACGGCTTCTCGGACGGCTTGTTTCAAATGATTCAAATTTTGAGTGTCATTGTCTGACCACTGCCACTTTGCCGTTTTTTGGCCCTCCGGAATTTTCTTCAAGCGTGCATACAGTGGCCTTGCATGTTTCTGATAGTGGGGAACATGATCCCGCACATAGTTGCACAGTCCAAGTATTCGCTGCAACTCCGTCTCCGAATTCAGAGGTGAAATCCGTTCGATCTTTTGTCGAAATCCTTCGGAGATTCCTAGATTCTCGGTCACTTGGAACCCCAAGTAATCTACTTGGAACCGGGCTAGTTGGCATTTCTTGAGATTCAGCTTCAGACCTGCAGCGGAGACTCGTTCCACAACCTTCTGCAGCAAATCTAGATGTTCCTCTTCTGTGTCGTTTGAAACAAACACATCATCAATATACACCGTGACATCCAAGCCATCCAAAACCTGCAAGACTGCTGATTGAAACACATTCGGGGAATTATTGTATCCTTGCGGCAATCTTTGCCACACGTACGATTTCCCCCTGTGTGTAAATGCTGTTTTCCCTTGTGATGTTTTGGCTAGCCGTAATGAAAAAAATCCGTTTGCCAAGTCAATGCATGACTTGTATTTTTTCACTCTTAGCGTTTTGAGGGACGCCTGGGGGTTTATGAGGCTCGCTCGATTAGCCACCGTCCGGCGGTTAAGAGCTTTAAAGTTGATGACCGGCCTCCAGCCTCCTCCAGTCGCCTCTGGTTTCTTCACTGCTTGAATGGGGCTGTTGGTCACCGGATTCGGCTCTTCTCGAATGATGTCAAGCTGTAAAAGTTCCTTTACAATTGTTTCCATTTCAGCCACTGCTTCCGGGTTCAGGGGATATTGTCTCACTGGGGGATGTACTCCCCCCTCAATTGTGTGGATGTACTTTGATCCAAGGTCTCCACAGTCGTTCTTGAAATGCGCCACGGCTGCTTTCTCCAATATTTTGGTCAGTCCCTGCCTTCCGTCCGAGGACAGGTCGCTGTCCTTGACCAGCTGGCTTTTGACGGCTTCCACTTCCACAGGCTTGTACCACTCATCCAGTGGCATAATTTTTGTCGGGCCCACACGCATTGCTTTTGCTTTTATCATTTCCAATCTTGCTTTTACTGACAGACGCTGGTGGTTTGGTTTCTTTAGATCCTCTGCGTCTCTCAAAGTCAATAGATTATGGGGCCCTTTGACCCAAACGATTCCTTTCCAAATTCCAATGGGCATATTAGTCACTGATCCATCTGCTACCATCACATTTAGGTGTCCTTTCCTCTTCAAGGCTTTGCGGGTCATTGACACCTCGGCTCCGGTATCCACCAAATATGGAGCTCCTTCGATTTCAGCATAGAGGTTGTCTCCATCCCTGTAGACACCCGTCAGGGTGACCCGCGCCTCTTCTTTACTCATTTCCAGGGCCCTGCAGGGGCCGCAGCCTTGCGAGCCTCCGCTAGGGCCTTCTTCTCTTCTGGTGACATCTTGTCATATACTTCTTTTGCCACGTATCCTGTTGGATTTGCCTTACTACCCATCGATTTTGGTCTGTTTTGAGTGTTTTGCCTCTGGTCATCATTAAACTTTTGCCCCTTCTCATAAGTTGGCTTTGGTGGTGGCTTCCGCCCTGCCTGCGTCTCTTCTGTGCGAGAGCGAGCACTGCCCGATGGATTCGGCTTTTGTCTCTCCATGTAGTGTTTTGTTACTCTGTCCCATTTCTTTATGGATTCTTCGATTCGTGCCAGAGTTGCCCCCGCACCTAATTTCACAAAAGTCGTGTCCTTATCCTCGGTCACTGCTCTCAAAACTCGCACATATCTGTTTGGGCTTACCACTTGCTTCAACTTATGCCACACATTCAACAAGGTTAGACCCTGTTTTAGTGCTTCCTTAGCTCTGGTTATATGCACATCTTCGTCATCTTCTTCGTCACTCACCCATCTCTGATAGGCTTCTTGTGCTGTCTCATCTTGGCCGATGGGCTCGGCTGTAATGTATTGCAACCACATCTTTTTTGACAATTCTCCACCCGGCCCGTCCTTGATAACTGGCCAAGTTGCCGACAAATATTCCTTGACACTTTCCTTCTGGTACTTAACGCGCACCATGCCTTTTAGGGTCTTAAAGGCCCTTGTTTCTCTTTCCATGTCGTTTGCGGGCACTCCTGTGTTATCCAGGTAAGTTGCTCCCATCTGCGTGGTGCTTGGCTGAGCCTGTTGGGTGGAGGTGGAGTTTGCAACTATGTTGGTTTGCGTGTACATGGCGGGATTAGCAGCCTGTACGTCTAGGTCATCGCACGCTCTCAGTTCTTCTTGAGCGGCATCATACACGCCCTGCTTCATCCTTCGCAATAGTACATCATACATTACAGTCACAAAGCCTTCTCTAAAATCTTTTGTCAAGTCGGTGTAACTTACTAGAGTATGGTAGGCTGGTGTGTTTAACACGTTCATTGCCTCCCTGTAAGTTAATTTCACCGGGACGTTTATGTTCCCTTCTATTTTTTCCCACCAGGCCGGCGGGAACGGGTATTCTTTCTGCCTGACTTCTGGGATGTAAGTCTTCCTTCCGTCTTTGGTCTCTACCCATCCCAATTGAATGTCTCTTGCCATCCTTTCCGAAGCCTGATAGATGCTCAGCGCCGGCCTTTGTTTCTTAATTCCTTTCCGGGTTGCTCTTCTCACAACTCTCGGCGGGGGGTCATTCGGATCAGGAGGGTTCACAGCCGACATCACCGAAGCTTGATTTTCCTCTTCGGAGCCCATGTCGTCGCTTGAGGTGGCGGCCTCTCTGTTTTCCTCATCATTACGCCCTTCTTCGTTGAATGTAGGAGCGTGTTCCATGACACCAACCTCGGCGTTTCCTGATCTTGTTTGTTGACGTGGTCTTTGAACCGTGGAGGGTCGGTTCTTCGGAGTAGACGTCAGGCGTACTCGATAAGAGACACCTGCAATTTCTTGGGCAGATCTTATAACCACTCTTTTCCCTTTTGTCGGTTGTTTTGGTGGAGCTGGGCTCCCCGTTGGTGTTGGATCCGGCCCCCTTGGTTCGGTCCTTCCTGTGTCGATTCCGATGGCCACTACCTCCTCCTCATTTTCTGTGGCTGGCGATGGTGTCCTTGACCTTACGGTGTTCCTTTGTGGTCCTGGAATAGCATCCGAGCCAGTTCCCCCTTCTTCTTCCGTTTGAACTGCTTTGCCCGCTGGATGTGGCCGGACTGCCACGGTGTACTGCGTTTGCTGCTCCATCTTCTGTTCTTTTTGTGCCACCTGTAATGCTTGGCCATAAGTGGCTTCCAGGGCTACCAGTTCTCTTTCTCTTCTTTGAGAGGCTGATATTGCCAGAACAAACTCCAGTCCTTCCACTGCTGTGATTGGGGTGGATATTTGCAGCTTATATGCTCCAGCAATTGCAGTCTCTGCAATTTTCCATGACATTCTTCCGGATCTAATACCATTTACTTCTGTAACTATCCTTCTGGCTCCCCTCTCGACGGCAGCATCCACCGCTTTCTCCAGGATTCTTGTCATCATCTTCAGGTAGTCCTGCTGGTTCAGGTCCGCCCGCCACTTCTGCACGACGGCATGTATTATCATGTAGTAGTTTGATCTTCCTCCATTTGTAAAAATGAAAGTAAGATCCTCCGGGTCATGTTCCATTTGTCGTCTCGCATCGTGCAGGTCTTCAATATATTTTTCCCCGGCCATTAATCTCAGCCGTGAATCAAAGGTTTGGTTCCATGCACGGAATTGATCGTTGGTGAACACAATGAGGGCATCTCCTGTCAGTGACCAAATATCTCCAACAAATTGACACATCAGCACTCCATTTCCAACAATTACTTTTTTTGTTGATTCTTCTGGCAGAGACGGCAGGGGGTCTTTCCGGAAGAGGAGATTAAACTTCGGCCCACGAGCACCTCCGTGCCGAGTGTCCCTGCCCCCCCAAACCTCCCCTGTGTCTCTGCTCGTGCCCAATCCTCCCTCCTCGTTAGGCACTTCCTCTTCTTCCTCACTGGAAAATACTGGTCGATTAGTCTTTTTCTCTAAAATGGTTCTCATTTTTGTCAAATATTGCATGCACTCGTAATAGCGAGGCACTGCCTTCACTTCCTCAGGTAATGGAGTTGCCAGCTCGCCTTTGATGCCAGCTTCGTTGGACAGCATTTTTACTATTGAGTCCAAATCTGTACTTGTGCTTATCAGTTTTACCATATTACATTCCTCCACCATCTTTGCCCCCCATTCACACCATTCAGGTGCTTCTCTTCTAGTGTAGCCCCTCTCAGGGTGGGCTGACACTATAATTGGTAATCCATCTTCTCCTGGTTGTTCGGCAAAAAATTTTCCATCTCTCTTGATGGCTTCTTTTACTTGCGTCGAGAGGCTTTCCGCCTCGATCGACGGGTTTGATCCCACTATGTAGTCGGTCCATTTCTGAGGCCACTTTTCCAAGCCTCCTCCATACAGTATCACACATACTGGTTCTTCATGTCGTCCTAGAGGGTCTGGATTAGACCCCTCGTGCCTGGTTCCCTCGGTCGGATGACCAGATTCGGGGTCCGTTCCTCTGACACTGCTAGCCATCCTTTCCTTGAGTAGCAGTGTCTTCAGTTGTAGGGTTGAGCTGCCTCTTCTCGAAGCCTTTCCGTGCGCAATCGGAATAGGGACGATACAGCTCCTAGTTACTCAGCGGCGCCTTCTGCGTCGCCTCTACTCAGAGCACCAAAGTGAGATCTCCTGCCTCACCTATTGATGCTCTCAACGGCGGGATGCACTCTTTATCTTTTCTGATTATCCTATTCAGTCACTCTACTGACAGGATACTTTGAACAGGGTATATTCAACAGTAAATTGCAATTCAAACATTATTGTCACATACAAAAAGTGATGTCTAATCATCAGCCCGAGGCCCCTCAGTCTTACAATTCTGGGGAACCTGTAAGTCACAGATGGCTGCCAACAATTTAACAACATGAACCAGACAAGCCGTAAGAGGATCGTATTGACCGGTCGTTTTTCTCCTGTACTGCTAAAATCCTCACTACCCTCGTTCTGCTTCAACTGTTGCACTCAACAGAAAAAGTAACGAGACAATAAAAAGAAAAAGGGGAAGGAGCGAGAAAGAAAAAAAGGAAAAGAAAGAAAAGAAAGAAGGAAAAAAATTACCATAATAAAAAAAAAAAAATTTTAACCGTTACGACTAAAAATTAATTCAAATATTAATAATTTGTAGTCCACCAGATGACCCCAGCAACAACGCTTGTAGTCCCCAATGCTTCGGGAGACGAAACTGTTGTAATCCACTTGTTCAGGAACAAAAAATTTGTAATCCACTCAGCGTCAGGAAACAAAAAGATTGTAATCCACTTGTTCAGGAACAAAAAATTTGTAATCCACTCAGCGTCGGGAAACAAAAAGATGGTAATCCACTTGTTCAGGAACAAAAATTTTGTAATCCACTCGTTCAGGAACAAAAAATTTGTAATCCACTCAGCGTCGGGAAACAAAGAGATGGTAATCCACTTGTTCAGGAACAAAAAATTTGTAATCCACTCAGCGTCGGGAAACAAAGAGATGGTAATCCACCTGTTCAGGAACAAAAAAATTTGTAATCCACTCAGCGTCGGGAAACAAAAAGATGGTAATCCACTTGTTCAGGAACAAAAAATTTGTAATCCACTCAGCGTCAGGAAACAAAAAGATGGTAATCCACTTGTTCAGGAACAAAAAATTTGTAATCCACTCAGCGTCAGGAAACAAAAAGATGGTAATCCACTTGTTCAGGAACAAAAAATTTGTAATCCACTCAGCGTCAGGAAACAAAAAGATTGTAATCCACTTGTTCAGGAACAAAAAATTTGTAATCCACTCAGCGTCGGGAAACAAACAGATGGTAATCCACTTGTTCAGGAACAAAAAATTTGTAATCCACTCAGCGTCGGGAAACAAAGAGATGGTAATCCACCTGTTCAGGAACAAAAAATTTTGTAATCCACTCAGCGTCGGGAAACAAAAAGATGGTAATCCACTTGTTCAGGAACAAAAAATTTGTAATCCACTCAGCGTCAGGAAACAAAAAGATGGTAATCCACTTGTTCAGGAACAAAAAATTTGTAATCCACTCAGCGTCAGGAAACAAAAAGATGGTAATCCACTTGTTCAGGAACAAAAAATTTGTAATCCACTCAGCGTCAGGAAACAAAAAGATTGTAATCCACTTGTTCAGGAACAAAAAATTTGTAATCCACTCAGCGTCGGGAAACAAACAGATGGTAATCCACTTGTTCAGGAACAAAAAAATTGTAATCCACTCAGCGTCAGGAAACAAAAAGATGGTAATCCACTTGTTCAGGAACAAAAAATTTGTAATCCACTCAGCGTCAGGAAACAAAAAGATTGTAATCCACTTGTTCAGGAACAAAAAATTTGTAATCCACTCAGCGTCGGGAAACAAACAGATGGTAATCCACTTGTTCAGGAACAAAAAATTTGTAATCCACTCAGCGTCGGGAAACAAAGAGATGGTAATCCACCTGTTCAGGAACAAAAAAATTTGTAATCCACTCAGCGTCGGGAAACAAAAAGATGGTAATCCACTTGTTCAGGAACAAAAAATTTGTAATCCACTCAGCGTCAGGAAACAAAAAGATGGTAATCCACTTGTTCAGGAACAAAAAATTTGTAATCCACTCAGCGTCAGGAAACAAAAAGATGGTAATCCACTTGTTCAGGAACAAAAAATTTGTAATCCACTCAGCGTCAGGAAACAAAAAGATTGTAATCCACTTGTTCAGGAACAAAAAATTTGTAATCCACTCAGCGTCGGGAAACAAACAGATGGTAATCCACTTGTTCAGGAACAAAAATTTTGTAATCCACTCAGCGTCGTCCAATTTTCCCACTCAGTCTTTTGTGAGGAGGGAAGAGAAAAGAAAAAAAAAAAATAAAAAAAATAAAAATATATATATATATATATATATATATATACATATATATATATATATCTATATATATATAATATATATCTAACTACAACTTAAAATAAAATAAAAATAAAAATTAAAAAAGGAAGAGGAAAATGCAGAAGAGAGAAAACTTTGACTTTTTCAAGAATAAACTCTTGTTCGGTCTTCAAGGTGTCTGCCTCCTTCTTGGCTTCGGTTTTCGGATGAACTCTAAAACATCCACTGGTTCTTCATCGAATGGTCCGCCTTCCCTGTCTGTACCCGAGATCCGTGCCCATGTACCGACCCCTCTAGCCCTAGCAAGATGTGCCGCATACTCTGCGTACACCACTAATGTTATTTTTAGTATTCCATACAAATACAAGTTAAGAAGGAGATCATCTTTACTCATCCTTAACGTAACGTGCTAAGGGGTAGCGGTCACCGTTTACTATGACACAAAACAGTTCTAATCCTTCCGTGCTTCAAAGGTTCTTTTCTAGGAAACTCTATTCCTTAAAGAGACTGTTTTTATGTCACTCAAGGCCGTTCTGACATTTGTTTGTATCAGTGAGTGGAATTATGACAGTTATTGGGAAGAAAAAACTGAAAAAACTCCACACAGGTTCGTTTTGGAGCTGCGAGCAAACATCTATTAATAAATCTTAACTCACAACCCCCCTCAACTCGTTGGGCGCCAAAATGTCAAACGTGCACTTTCCAATAAAGTGCCTCCGGCTCCCCGGTAACGGGTTCGATAAGCCGGGGCGAAGGGACTCGTCCGCAGCTGACCACCCGAGTCAAATTAATCCTCTTGGAATCAACCTAACTTCTATACGACGTCAATCCCGCTTAAATCATCCGACGCGCAAGCCGAGTAACTCAATTCGAGGCAAGTCGCCGGTATGACCACGCCGTAATGATGGCTCCCTTCATTTGTTTGATGTTGGTAATTCGTTACGGATGCTTTTAGATGCCTCTGTTAAGGCCTCAGGGATTCGTTAGTCTATAGCGCCCCGTAGCGCTGCTCTCGCCGAAGTAACTTTTAATATGGCCCTGCTGTGGCCGGGTTGGGGAAGTAACGAGATTACTTCCCTTTTTTCAGTGGAAAGTCAGATTGACTACAGTATGACAATGATAGGGTTGAAAAGAGAACTTTAATACATTAATCACTAATTCCAATGTTGTCTATATAAACACTTAACCGTACAGGCGTAATTACTTCTGAAGGCAAATTAACCCCTCAAAATCATCCAAAGCGGCTCTTGATGCGGCCCGAGTAAATTAAATACTTTGATCGGCCCCGTTCTGCTTTTGCGAAAGCCGCAAGCCCACTTCTCTTTTTTTCGGAAGTAAATCAAATTAGCAGAAGTATGGCAAAACAAAGTTTGGAAATAAATCTGATTCTTTAGTCTCTAATTCTTAAAATCTCCCGTTAATAAATCGACTCATCAACCCATCCACAAACAATCGACTGCATAAATTATACAAATTAGCGCTCAACGAATTAAATGAGTATATACAACTCTTTTTATTGATGAAACTTGAAATAAAATTACAAATCACAATCCTCCAAAAACTGAACAATTCCACTCACTGATGCCCTTGCAAATACAATCATTCAATCCCGGAGTAATTTTGATTGCAACAATTAAATCAGAAAAGAGGAAAATGAGGGTACCAATTGGGGGTTATTTTTTGGTGGAAATAAAGTCGAGTGATCAATTCGATCTTATCTCTATAAATCTAATTTAGAAACTAGTTTTGGCCATGAGGGGATCCCACTACCCCGATAATTTGGCTCCCTTCCCGCACGGAGATACAGAAGGAGTCGGTCCTCTCACCTAGTTTCTCAAGCAAAATTGTCCAGTCCAATTCTTTTGAGTGAATCCAAGTTAATCCGTGCCAGCAATCTTGCGTCTCACACAAAAATCTCGAAGGCTTTGGAAAAAGTCTTGAAACTCCTATCGGCTTCTGTTCACTTGACCGCGATCAGGAGAGAGCCCTGTCGATGGCCAGGGTGGCCTTTTTATAGACTTTTCTGGCCCTTCCCTTTTCCGCTTGCCTCTATACCGTCCAGTTTCCCACGCCTACGGCTTCTATACTGTCCAGCTTCCCACGCTCATCCCCTGCGGTTTTTCCGGGCAGCTTGTTTCCGGCTCACTCTTTCCACTGAAATTCTGTGGAAACCCCCCTTGGCAGGCACCCTGCTTCCTCTTTTCTTTACTTCTCCTTTTTTAAAACCAATACTTTAAAGTCAGACTTTGGTCAACCATTAAATCAAAATAAATCAAAGCCTTTGAATTGATCTCTTTCTTTTCTCTTTTTAACACACCCCTATTCTCATAAGGGTGGGCAGCTTAGTCCAATTCTGTGATAATATTGCTTTAAGCCGTTACAGAATATATTTCAGCCAAGCAATTGAAATAAAACATAAAAATAAAATGAAATAATAAAACCAAGAACTCATTTGTTTTACCCTTTTTAACACACCCCTATTCTCATAAGGGTGGGCAGCTTAGTCCAATTCTGTGATAATATTGCTTTAAGCGGTTACAGAATATATTTCAGCCAAGCTAGTAAAATAAAATACAATTAAAAGAATAATAAAAACCACCTTTGTGCTCTCGTGTGTGTTCCATTGATCAGACCACGCTCAATTTTGGTTTCTGGCTACGATTTGGCACCATCTTTTGGAAAATTTTGGAATTTCAGTTTGGCCAATTCACTCCCTACTATTTAACTCTGATTTTGCCCCATCTGCTGTTTAAATTTTGGAATGTCCGCCCTGCCAATTTATTCCTGGGAGCAATCCATACTCATTCTCTTGCACCATTTGTTCCCCAATTCCCATGTTACATGACAAGTTCTCTACCTAAATCCGTATTACAGGTAATATTTTATTTCACAACACTTTGCCTTGTTCCTTTCTTCTCTGCTGTTCACTTCAAACACGCTCCATGCGCACGGAGCGCGGTGGTGCGTTTACGGGCAGTCGGAGAAATCAACGCCAACAAAGAAAATTACATCCAGCCTAGTTAAGACCATACCAAAGACTATAAAAATGGGACCCATCGCCTCCCTGCGTGTGTGACGATCATTGGGACTTAAAAAAAAAAAAAAAATTAAAAATTTTTTTTTAAAAAATTCATAAAAATTGGGTGCGTATTATACATGGGTAGAAGCTTTTTTCCAGCATCGGCATGCCATTTTTAGGGGTGCGTACTATACATGGGGGCGCACTATACACGGAAAAAAACGGTATTTTTTCTCATAGCTCCCACTTGAGTTTGTTTAGTGTGGTGAGTTGGTTCAGGTGTAAAACTGCATTCACTCAACTGTTAAAATAAACCAGTTGTTAACACATTCAATGCCAAACATGAAAATCATTTTTTTCTCCATTGTTTGTGAATAAATGTGTTATGCTTAGAAAAGATCCCTTGTCATCCGTGATTATAATATGTAGGGTAGGCTACAAATGTAGGCTGAATGATAAAGCATAGTACTGAAAAACAAAGCTAAATAGTTGGAGTTGACATTCTTTTACTGATCCGGCCCACCTGAGAAAAGAAACTCTGGATCCGGCCCCAGAGCCAAACTAAGTTTGACATGCCTGCATAATACGCACCCTAAAAATGGCATGCTGATGCTGGAAAAAAGCCTGTACCCATGTATAATATGCACCCAATTTTTATGAATTTTTTTAAAAAAATGTTTTTCTTTTAAGTCCCAATGATCGTCACACACGCAGGGAGGCAATGGGTCCCATTTTTATAGTCTTTGGTATGGTCTTAACTAGGCTGGATGTAATTTTTTTGTTGACGTTGATTTCTCCGACTGCCCGTAAACGCACCACCGTGCTCCGTGCGCGCATGTGAAAAAGGCGTGCGGACGTGAAGAAGGCGGCTCTGTATGGGAGAGACGTTGAAGAGGAATAAAAACAACCTTGGAAACCAAAACTTGCCCCTCGTTGTGACTCGGAGCCGCAACAAATGTTTCGGATTTGTGTAGGATACATTGTGACAGACAGCAAACGAGCAGGTGATCGAGCAAGCGTCTGATACGAGAGCATTGCGGTCGCATGGAGCGTGTTTGAAGTGAACAGCAGAGAAGAAAGGAACAAGTCAAAGTGTTGTGAAATAAAATATTACCTGTAATACGGATTTAGGTAGAGAACTGAACTCTCGCTCTTTATATAGCTGACGTGTCTTGCGCATCCGTTCTGCGCATCTGTAATGGCGGCCTCCGTATGATATCCGGTTTGCGTGTGTGCGCATGTGCGCGCGTGTGCCCGTGTGCGCGTGTGTGCGAGAGCGAGAGAGAGCGAGAGAGAGAGTGCGAGAGAGAACGCTCAACCGTAGCGCGCCGACGACAGCCCAACTGCACCGCGCTGGTCGCATTATTGTGACAGAGCCGTCGCTGAAATTTAGAAGATATTTTTAAAGTCCTGATGTACTTTCTAAAATTTAAGTGGACCTCAGTGCGCACTGCGCAGGGAGCTTAATTTGGTGCGGTCGCGCAACCGCAGCGCGCCGGGCGCTCACTGTCGCATTGCTTAAAGAGCGCCTTTGTGTTTTAGGATGAACAGCAGACAACAAAGGAACAAGGCAAAGTGTTGTGAAATAAAATATTACCTCTAATACGCATTTTGTTATTTGCTGATTGAAACTTCGAATTAAACTGTGAATTGAAACTAATAGGAAGAAAACAACTCTCGCTCTTAATATAGCTGACGTGTCTTGCGCATCCGTTCTGCGCATCTGTAATGGCGGCCTCCGTATGACGTCCGGTCCGCGATGGAGATTAAAAAACAAACAATATTTGACAATAACACACCATCAAGGATTGCACCATCGCATCAAACGATGTGTCGTCAATTATGAATTTTACTAAGTAAGTGTGTTGGGCAGGATGGCTGAATGCAATGCGCGATTGACAACAAACAAGAAGAAAGGTGATTTCAAGTTTTATTTCGGGGGAGATCTGTCATGTCTCGTCCCCAGTTTTGCTATGTGTCTAGGTTGCCATAGTTTCTGTTCGCGTCGCCCCTCTCTTCCTGTGTCACCTCAATCGATGTAACGTGTTTTGTATTTAAGTCCTGTCTGCCCCTCGCTCACCGTCGGATCATTGCATGTGTTACTGTCATGATGTCTGTTTGGTTTCTGTTCCTGTCTTTGGTAATGTCACCCTGTCTTTTTGTTCCATGACTTTGTCGGTCAGTCCTGTTGTTGGTTTTGTTGTACCATGACTTTCTTTAAAAAAAAAAAAAAAATTAAAAAAAAAAAGAAAAAAATTTATAAGAAATTGTACCCATGTATAATGCGCACCCCAGATTTTAGGACAATAAATTAGTAAGATTTTGCGCACTATACACGGAAAAAAACGGTATATATATATATATACATCCATAAATACCGTATATATATATATATATATATATATATATACAGTATTTATTCAAATTATCGCCCATATTGTAATAATCGCCCAGTGTGTGTTAGCGATGACATAAATAAAAAACATTGATACCTCTAATTATTGCCCATGCTGCTAGAAATTCCCCCCAAAACGTAAGTATACGTATATATATATATATATACAAAACACTTAGTTTCTTCTGCAGTATTCTTCTTATAAACAGTAATAAAGTTGTCCAACAAAATGATTATAACTTGCAGTCATTGCTTCCGTGAGCATAAGGAGAGGAGAAAGATTCGCCTGGATGGCGCAAGTAGTCCTAACGTCTCTCAAACTCATTAGTAGTCAAGTTACTTTAACAAAAAATGTGCACAACGTCCTGTACATTTCAAAATAAAGATCCGATTCGCTTCTAAACGACAAATAACCACTTGTGTATAGTTGTACTAAGTTCATTTTGTTTTCACTTGTCAATCCCTTCACTCGTTCTTTTATCTCAAACAAGATATTTTAGGTTGCATTACCTGACATGTTTCGGCTTGTACTTCCGCCTTCATCAGATCTGAAAGAAAACACTTCCCAGCATAAAGCACACACTCAGCAGATTCAGTTTTAAGTTCACCTACCTTTCTAACATCAATAAAACAATTCTGAGGGCAGAACACTGACTATACCACTGTAGAACATTAAACAAAATCGAAACTGACTTTCATGTACTTTTAATCCTACCCACACCATCATCTATTATCAGGGTTGAGACAGAGTGAGGAAAAACATTATTGATGAATTCATGAGTTCATTACTACAAAAAGTATTGCTCTTTGTGTATGTGTGTATTGTAAAGAGAAGAAAACTGTTTGTGCTTGGTCTGCAGGCAATGCCTCGGAAGAGCTGCTGCTGTCAACTTTTCCTGGTGAACACTACTCTTCTCTGCCCATTGAAAACACACATACACAGTCCCAGCCTGATATAAACTCACATTACCAAAGACTACAGCTTACCTACCAAGTACAGTGACACATTCACAAACTGTTGTGATTATAAATGATCAAATCTGGTCAAAGCATCAATAAATGTAGCTTTGACATCTACATTTGTAGTCATCTCTTTTGAAGTTCTCATTTGGCTTTAAATTGAGTTTTTAGCAAAGTACATGGGAGCAAACGTGAAGCCTCTGCTGAACAGGAGACTATATCAACAGCACAAACTTGTTTCTCTTGTGTATAGTGGCTTTTCTTTTGAATACTTTAATTTATCAGTTCATAGAATTAAACTCCCAACAAACAAAGAAAATAATAAAAATAAAAATAATTTTAATTTAATAAAAATATTTTTTTTTCAAAAAAGGAATTACTGGCACTCACCCAATTCCTAAAAGTGTGTTTCATTCATTCATAAAAAATAAAAAAACTTTCGGAAATTCACAATATTTACAGTAAAATTAGGTCAGTTACATTCCAATATTACGGTATCCACAAAATCTAAATAGTATTGGCAAACATGAATAAAGGTAAGGTCATATGTATGTTACTTTTTCTAAAGGCAGCCAATTATTCATCTTTAATTACTATCTAGTTAAGGATAAAGGGGAATTAGCAATGCACTTTCTGGCGACAGCCAGTGCTATTTCCAGAATGTTTTATTGAAACTTGTTGAGTCTTTATCCAATTTATTAATGCTCCCCAGCAAACAAAATTCTGAATCAACCGGCAATAAAATTTGAGAGATCTTAGTCAAGGCAACACACAAGTCAATCCAGAAATCTCACCTTTCCACATGAAGGTATAGTGTAGGAAAAAACCCATATCAGCAGCACATTGGAAACATGTATGTCTCAGATAGGATTCGGCTTTCCTTTATGATCTTTTGCTGGAGTCAGATATAACTGATTAAGAAGATTATGGTGGATAAGTATATACGGTACAGTGTCCTGACATACTAGATCTTATCTTATTTGTTAGCACTTTAAAAAATTAGTTTGTAATCCAAATTCAGCAATGAAATAGAGCTACAAGAGGCACATTTTAGTGGCTCTATGCCTTTTTTTAAAATATGGCAGTATTATGGCTTTTTGGCAAAGGGTGTGGTCATTATGGTGGCCAGGCCTGAAGAGATTTACGTACTTATTTTTCATCGTAGTGGTAGCACCACCTACTGGCCACAGAAAATAAATGGTTTATGGGGTTGATCACAAATGACGTCACGTTTGCTCATAAATATTCAGCGGATGTGAACATTCGGACAAACATTGGAATGGGCACTGCAGCTGCACGCATCATTTTGGAGGAGGACGATGTACCAGGACAAAATTCCAACACGGTTCTGTTGCCAACAACTCAAACGTTAGCTGACATGCAGAGGCCTCAATGTCAGGAAGAAAGCCGTTTTGGTCGAAAGGTAAGATTTATTTTGCGATAGTGCTCGCTCTCACTCCGGTTAGGTCGTGCTCGGTAATTTCGTGTTGCTTACTTTCCTGAGAATTAATCGACAAAGTGTGGAACAACTTAAACGTTCACTGACATGCAGAGACCTGAAATTCAGCTGAAGGAAAGCCGTTTTAGTCGATGGGTAAAATTTATTGGGTGATAGCTCTCACTCATGTGAGGTCTTGCAAGCGAACCAAACTAACCTCGTATTGCCAACTTTCATGAAAATTGAACATTTGGAAGTCACAACTTTGTTATTATGCTATCAATAATATTATATGTATTATTGTTATAATGACACAGCTAATGCAAGGGGGGAATATACAGGACCTTACAGGACCTGTACCAATCCATCTTTGAAATTGTTATGATTGTTAGTGATTTTAAAAAATATACTGATCTATCCATTCTGTTTGCACAGATGCCAGCATGCGGTTTTACAGAGAGCATGGTGCCATTTTGTCATTTGGAGTCCGAAAGGAATGATTGGGTTAGGGTTAGGGTTAGAAATTTTGTTCAACCAAGGTGTTTTTGATGCAATCGTGCCTGTTCTGAAAGACTTTCACTTTAACTATCTTTGCCCAGAATATGTTGAAATGAGACTTCCGAGAAATCTGAAAATTTTGACTTTGAAGTAAAAGTAAAATCTTGTCTATTGTAAACTGTGGTTGTATGCAAACACTGCTCGCCACTGGTGGAGTTTGTGGTCTTAAAGTGCGGTCCTTTTTACCTGCCAAGGGAAATTACTGCGATTCTGTTAGTGGCGGTATACATCCCGCCTTCCAACGTTGAAAGCGACAGGATCACGGCTCTTAGTGAACTGTACCAGGCTGTCAGTGAACAACAGACGGCGCACCCTGACGGTTTCAGCATCTTCGCTGGGGATTTTAATCATGCAGACCTGAAGACTGTTTTTCCAAAGCTACACCAGCATGTTGATTTTCCAACTCGAGGAGAGAGCTTCCTTAACCTGGTCTACACTGCGCATAAAGGAGCTTCAGAAGCCACCCCCCTCCCCCGCATTGGACTTTCTGACCATATCGCTGTTATGCTGATGCCCACGTACAGACAAAGAGTGAAAGCATACAGGCCGGTTCGCAAACAGGTAAAAGTGTGGCCTGAGGGAGCCTCTGATGCTCTTGAATACTGCTTTGACACAACAGACTGGGAAATGTTTAACCAGGCAGCCACTTACAACAATCAGACAGACATAGAGGAGTATACAGACTCTGTAACCTCTTACATCACAAAGTGCATTGATGATGTGACCCACACAAAAAACATCGTCACTCGGGCTAACTGGAAGCCATGGCTGACAGGGGATGTCCTCAGGCTGCTGAGGGCCAGAGACGAAGCCTACAGGGCTGGGGATGAAGCTGGCATGAGAACGGCGAGGGCCAAACTGTCCCGTGGCATCAAGGAAGCAAAAAAGGCATTCACTTGCAAGATTACCGCCCACTTCAAAGACAGCAGGAACACACGGGGCCTATGGCAAGGCATTCAGACCATCACGAACTAAAAGCCCGCGCCGCAGAGCTGTGAGAGCAACATCCCTCTGCTCGACGATCTGAACGGCTTCTTTGCTCGCTTTGACGCTCAGAACAGCACTTGCCCGCTGAAGACCCCTCCCTCTCCACACGAGCAGCCCCTGTGCCTCTCTGCCGATAGCGTGAGGGGGACACTTGCTGCTATCAACACCCGTAAGGCAGCAGGCCCAGACAAAATCCCAGGTCAAGTGGTGAAGGACTGCATTGAGGAGTTTAAGGGTGTCTTCATAGACATCTTTAACACTTCCCTGCAACAAGCCATCATCCCATCATTTTTCAAGGCTGCCACCATCATACCTGTGCAGAATAAAACTGCCCCATCCTGCTTCAATTACTACCGCCCCGTGGCGCTGACACCCATCATTAAGTAGTACTTTGAGCGGCTTGTCATGACACACATCAGATCTATTCTCCCCCCCCACCCTTGACCCCTTCCAGTTTGCATACCGAGCCAAACGGTCCTCTGAGGATGCAATCTGCTCTGCCCTCCAGTCAGCCCTCACCCACCTGGAAAAAAGAGACTAGTATGTGAGATTGTGGTTTGTGGAGGAAGCCAGGGGAGTGGGGTTGAGCGGACAGTCCCAGTTATGGTCCTCATGTGTTGAGCTGGGTGTCCACATCATGTGTGTGGGGGGACCTTGACCAGACAGGGGCACAATATTCAGCTGCAGAGTATCCAAGGGCCAGTGCCGAGGTGCGCAGTGTGGACGCTGCTGCCCCCCATTTCACACCAGCGAGTGTCCAGAAACGGTTGTTCCTTGATTTAACTTTGCCTGCCGTCCCTTTTAGGTGTTCCTTAAAAGATAGGGTCCGGTCAAGGGTCACTCCAAGGTAGGTTGGGTTGGAGGCGTGCTTCAGGTTGAGTCCACCCAGGTAGATGTTTAGTTCTCTGGCAGCTTTTGCATTATGGAGATGGAATACGCTGGATACAGTTTTTGCTGGGCTTGGCTTTAGGCGCCAGGTTTTACAGAACTGGTCTAATTTGGCAAGATCTTCTGTGAGCACCCGTTCCAGTTGGTCGAAGTCTGGTGCCTGAAATGCCAGACGGATCATATGCATAGTTGAATTCCCATATTTGCTATTTGGTGGTGGGTAGGTCATTTATGTAGAGATTGAACAACGTTGGAGCTAGAACTGAGCCTTGTAGTAGCCTGTTTGTCTGCCTTCTCCAGGTGAACTCTGAACCTTCTGTTTGTCAGCAGTTTGTATTATTGGCGTTGCCTAGGCAGGGAGCGCTTTTGTAGATAGATAGACAGACAGACAGACAGACAGACAGACAGACAGACAGACAGACAGACAGACAGACAGACAGACAGACAGACAGATAGATAGATAGATAGATAGATAGATCTTTATTTGTCATTGTAACATGTACAACGAAATTTAAAAACTGCCAACCGATCCGCGCATGAGATAAAAAAATAAACTGAATGAATAGAATAAAAGATTTAAAAAATACAAGCTAAAACCCACAGAAGAAGAACATACACAGGCATAATCATTTACGTTTAGCTGCATTCAATGCGACTACCTCTGTAGGGTAAAAACTGTTGGCAAATCTGCTAGTCCTTGACCTAATTGCTCTGTACCGTCTGCCTGATGGCAACAGTTCGAAAAGGGAGTGGCCAGGGTGGGAAGTGTCCTTCAGAATGTTCTGTGTTTTTTTGCCAGACAGTATCATAGGCGGCTGTGAGATCGAGGAACACAGTTCCTGTCTTCAGTCTGCTCTTGAAACCATTTTCGATGAAGGTGGATAGGGCCAGTACTTGTTCTCCTGTGCTGCGGTCCTTGCGGAAACCTGCTTGATCCACACAAAGAAGTTCCTCTACTCCCGGCAAAATACGTTGTAAAAGTAGTCGTTCCAAGATTTTGAAAGGAACGCTGAGTAGGGAGATTGGGCGGTAGCTAGCTGGCAGTTTGTGGTCTTTGCCAGGTTTTGGTATGGCAATAATTTTTGCTGTCCGCCATTTCTTTGGGATCGAGTTTGTTTTTACAATCCTAGTGTAGAATTGTGTCAGCCAGGTTTGGGCTCGGTGGCCAAGGTGTTCCATGAACTCTGGAGAGATGTTGTCATATCCTGCTGCCTTTCCACATTTCAGGCCCTGCAGGACTTTCTCCAGTTCAGCAACCTCAAAAGGCCCCTAAATTCTATCCTCTCTGAGCACTTGTTGGTGTTTCTTTAGCTCAGATAAAACTGCTCTTCTGGTGGGGGGCAATGGATCAGCGTTCAGTTTAAGATCAGGGGATGCTTTAAGAATAATTGTCAATTGTTTGTCTATGTGAAGCCCTTTGAGACTGCTTGTGATTTAGGGCTATACAAATAAAGTTGACTTGACACCGCGGAGCTTCTTATTTTATTCGTGGAGTTACCGCAAACTTTGAGATGTGCGAGGAGCTGGCATCCCTACAAAGCTTGAAAGGCACTACGACTGGGGAGGATGTTTTCGACAAAGTATGTAAAACCATGCAACAGTTGGATCTGGACTGGGCAAAGGTTGCCAGCGTCACGACTGACGGGGCCCCAAGTATGGTGGGCGTGTCTCTGGGTTTAACGGGACGCATGAGCCGGGAGATGGAAGAATGGGGTCTCAAGCTAAGTTGAACTTTTACCTAGGATTGTGCACGGCACAGCATAACTTTCTTTCTGTTAAGAACCCACTGAGGGTTATTTGATTCTTTATCGAGTTCATAAATAGTGTTATTGGCCTATATATTTTCCACGTCATTTTATTCTGTAAAGAACCCAGAGAGGGCTATTTGATCTCAGAAAGGGTTATTAATATTTGGATATGTGTGGTGCGCTGGAGTGTCAGCATGTTTTCTGGAAAACACTAAATGATTACATTTAGGGACACCTGTGATTGTCACACTTTTTCTGTTAGAAACTGACCCCGGCCCCCCATCAGAGAAGGGAAAGGTTATGCGGCCTTCATTGGAAAAGGTTTGGGGACCCCTGGTCTAGGAGCGGCACAAAAGCCCACCAGCCAAAACCGAGCATCCGTCACACCCAATAAAGTAGCATCCCACCTACTGGCTATTGCAAAAGTAACTCAAACACACGCTCAGTATACTAGGTCCATGCAGAATCAAGGCTAACACTACTTCAAATATCAATCCACTTCATCTTCTTCTTCTTCGTTCATTAGCAGTGATAATCCCAGAAACAGTTCCTGTTGTCTTTGACGCAAAGACGGACATCACACTTGTAGCACTTTGTGTCGGTGTATCCTGTAGGGCAGTGTCTGCAGCGCCCACTCTTCTTCGTCTTCATTGGGAAATGACCAAGAAGGTCCTTACATCCGGTGGTGGGTGTGGGTCAGGGACGTGCGGTCAGAGGAGGCAAGGGAGAACACGCCTCCCCTGCCATCATGAAAAGGGGAAAACAAACCAATTGTTTTTATTATAGAGTCATTTTCCTTTTAATTTCAATAGTTTTGTATCATTTTGAACCAAAATCGCTGAATTTTTATAGTTATTTTAAAACCGAAGATGATTCGCCCGGAGGAGCCAACTTCCAGCCAAGCCTCCTGTGAGGATTGTGTAATAACACGGCTGCCTATGTCGACAGGTTATGCAGTTAGACCAGGGGTGGGCAAACTTTTTGACTCGCGGGCTGAACTGGGTTCTAAATTTGGACCGGAGGGCCGAACCAGGAGCAGATGGACGTAGTGTTTGTGTGACGTAATATAAGGGACCTGTAAAGGTCATTGCATAAAAGATTTTGGCCTTTAGTAGGTAGTAAAGCATGGATATTCCAAATAAGTTTTTTGAAAACAAATGCATTTATTAACAGCATTAAAAAAAAAAATCACTAAAAAACTGCTATCAGTGATTTTTTGCTAGTGCGTCATAGTCTGGAGTAAAATTTGTTGTGGCAATTCTTAGGAGAGATCTGAGGTGTTGGTCCGTTTACCTCGATCTGTGACGGGTTGATGTTGACGTTCATGTGGCTGAACGTCACGTCGCGTACGTCGAGCCAAATTGGCCACTCTCTTTTAAACACTCGGCACTGTGTCCACCTTGCTTTTTTCCTTGGCCGACTCATTTTAATGGAAGGATTCCAGGGGAAGGTTTGTGGGTGGCTTTAGCGCAAAACTGCATCTGAAAGCTCAGCGCGCAAATTACAAGAATGCTTTCGTCACAGCCCACGCTCTAAATTTGGGACTGATACAAATAGAGCGCGAGTGCGCCATGTACACGTACACGCACTTGAGAGTGTGCACCGAGCTTTCTGACACGGCTTCCGGCTTCCGGTAGTAAATGCGCAGGCGAGCGCTTCCCCATCTACTGGGGAAACGCAGTCATTGCAGGCAAAATGACCAAAAAAAAAAAGTTTAATAATACAATTTGTTCAGGGTTGGCGGGCCGGATTAAACGGTCCCGTGGGCCGGATGTGGCCCGCGGGCCGTAGTTTGCCCACCCTTGAGTTAGACTGAACTGCTCTCTGTCTCTATGTCACTGTTTAAGTGTTCAAACACTGTGGCTATATTAACTAATTTCCGTAGTTAAGCTGATGTATATAATATCCAGTGTTTTTTTGTCATCTGTAACGTCGTGTTTCTTTAGATCAGTGCTTCTCAATAATTTTCTGTGATGCCCCCCCTAGGGAGAAGACAACATTTCGCGTCCCCCATGTTATTAACATTAAAGACAACAAAATATGAATAAAAAAGAAAGATCAACTTACAATAAAGAATAACTATTAATAACACTGTTTAGTCTGTAACAGAATAGATTCAACGTGCATCACTTAGCCTGAAATTAAAAATGAATTATAATTATTCAGCCGTCCGTGAGTCGTCACCTTACCATGGTGGAGGGGTTTGCCTGTCCCAATGATCCTAGGAGCCATGTTGTCTGGGGCTTCATGGCGAAAGTGTCCTAGGTGAGGGGCCAGACAAAGCACGGCTCAAAAAGCCCCTTGTGAAGAAAAACATATATGGACTCAGATTTCCCTCGCCCGGACGCGGGTCACTGGGGCCCCCCTCTGGATCCAGGCCTGGAGGTGGGGCTCAAAGGGGAGCGTCTAGTGGCCGGGCCTTCGCCGGTGGGGGAAGATGCCGGTCCGACCTGGCAGACCCAAACGCCCTATGAGGGTCTGCTGGGAACGTCTGGCAGAAACCCCTGTCAGGAAGAGCTTCAACTCCGACCTCCGGCAGAGCTTTCCCATGTCCCGGGGGAGGCGGGGGACATTGAGTCCATGTTCCGTGCCTCCATTGTGGAGACGGCCGACCGGTGCTGTGGCCGTAAGGTCGTTGATGCCTGTCGTGGCGGCAATCCCCGAACCCGCTGGTGGACACCGGCGGTAAGGGATGCCGTCAAGCTGAAGAAGGAGTCCTATCGGGCCGTTTTTGCCTGCGGGACTCCGGAGGCAGCCAACAGGTACTGGTTTGCCAAGCAGAACACGGCTTCGGCGGTTGCTGAGGAAAAAACCCGGGCCATGAAGAATGACTTCTGTACGACTTTGAGGAAATTCTGGTCCACCATCCGGCGTCTCAGGAGGGGGAAGCAGTGCAACGTCAACACTGTTTACAGTGGGTATGGCGTGCTGCTGACCTCGACTCGGTACGTCGTGAGTCGGTCGGGAGAATACTTCAAAGACCTCCTCAATTCGTTTTACACGCCTTCCATTGTGGAAGCAGGGCCTGGGGACTCTGAGGCGGACTCTCCAATCTCTGAGGTCGAAGTCATTGAGGTAGTTAAAAAACTCCTCGGTGGCAAGGCCCCGGGGGTGGATGAGATCCACCCGGATTACTTAAAGGCTCTGGATGTTGTGGGGCTGTCATGGCTGACACGCCTCTACAACATTGCGTGGACATTGGGGACAGTGCCTCTGGATTGGCAGACTGGGGTGGTGGTTCCCCTCTGTAAGAAGGGGGACCGGAGGGTGTGTTCCAATTACAGGGGAATCACACTCCTCAGCCTCCCTGGTAAGGTCTATTCAGGGGTGCTGGAGAGGAGGGTCCGTCGGGAGGTCGAACCTCGGATTCAGGAGGAGCAGTGTGGCTTTTGTCCTGGCTGTGGAACAGTGGACCAGCTCTACACCCTCGGCAGGATCCTCGAGGGTGCATGGGAGTTCGCCCAACCAGTCCACATGTGTTTTGTGGACTTGGAGAAGGCGTTCGACCGTGTCCCTCGGGAGGTTCTGTGGATGGTGCTTTGGGAGTACGGGGTGCAGAGCCAACTGATAAGAGCGGTTCGGTCCCCGTATCACCGATGCCAGAGTTTGGTCCGCATTTCCGGCAGTAATTCGGATTCGTTCCCAGTGAGGGTTGGACTCCGCCAAGGCTGCCCTTTGTCACCGATTCTGTTCATAATTTTTATGGACAGAATTTCTAGGCGCAGCCGAGGCGTTGAGCGCGTCCAGTTTGAGGACCTCAGCATTGCGTCTCTGCTTTTTGCAGACGACGTGGTGCTGTTGGCTTCTTCAGGCCGTAATCTCCAGCTCTCACTGGAGCGGTTCGCAGCCGAGTGTGAAGCGGTCGGGATGAGGGTCAGCACCTCCAAATCCGAGTCCATGGTCCTCGGTCGGAAAAGGGTGAAATGCCCTCTCCGGATCGGGGATGAGATCCTGTCCCAAGTGGAGGAGTTGAAGTATCTTGGGGTCTTGTTCACGAGTGAGGGCAGGATGGAGCGCGAGATCGACAGGGGGATCGGTGCAGCGTCGGCAGTAATGCGGACTCTGTACCGGTCCGTCGTGGTAAAGAGAGAGCTGAGGTAAAAGGCAAAGCTCTTAATTTACTAGTTGATTTACGCTCCTACCCTCACCTATGGTCACAAGCTATGGGTCGTGACCGAAAGAACGAGATCCCGGATACAATCGGCCGAATTGAGTTTTCTCCGCAGGATGTCCTTAGAGATAGGGTGAGAAGCTCGGTCATCAGGGAGAGACTCGGAGTAGAGTCGCTACTCCTCCACGTTGAGAGGACCCAGATGAGGTGACTGGGGCATCTCATCAGGATGCCTCCTGGAGGCCTCCCTGGGGAGGTGTTACGTACGGGCATATCCCACCGGTAGGAGACCCCGGGGACGACCCAGGACGCGCTGGAGAGACTATGTATCTCAGCTGACCTGGGAACGCTTTGGGATCCCCCGGGATGAGCTGGATGAAGTGGCTGGGGAGAGGGAATTCTGGGAGTCCTTCCTAAAGCTGCTGCCCCCACAACCCGACCCCGGATAAGCAGAAGAAGATGGAGGGATGATATAATTATTCAAACTATAAACATTCTTGACCAACTGCCATTTTATGCTGGAAAAAATACAATCTCTGGCATCCGTCTGTCTCGAGAGACAATGGTAGCGCCATGGCACTAGCCAGGGCGCTAGCCAGGGCAGAATTTTTGAAGATCATGCTTTGTCCATTAAACATGACTCCACTCTCGGCTGCACCAACTTGATCCAAGGGAACGCTGCGCATTACATTTGGAGCTGGTTTAGCTGCAGGAACTGCCGGAGAGATGTCGACGTCGACTATCCAACCGTCTTCGGGGCTCCACTCCGAATATTTCCTCAGGGTTGTCTCCCGAAGCCTTTACCGAAAATAGGTAACCCACACGGCAGTGGGGGTTTGAGAATCAGGGTTTTCTGTCCCCTAGATGGATTGCCCTCCCAAGCTGACGAGCTCCATCTACCCGAAAAAATACAATAAAATAATAATAAACATACATAATATTAAATTAAATAACAGCAATAAATAATATTCAATTCAAAGTAATCAGCAACATTAACTCAGGAGCACAATATATAAAACATTTTAACCTACAAAACAAAAATGAATAAAACAATTTGTGCTCAAAATGAGGCAGCATGACAGAGACCACATCCACGGCTGCAGGTAGTATCAGCTCTTCTGTAATGGTGTGTTTTTTTCTTGCACTGAGCAATTCGGTACAATGCTTTATATGATGTTTACAGTGCTTGCTGATTGACTGAAGTAGCATTCATAAAGTGGGATGATTGTTGGCAATATTCAGCCCGTTTTCGCTGAAAAACCTCAAGCATCTAATCAGCGTGATTGAGGTGCAATGACTTTATAAGTGCCGCCTTAGTTTATTTGTGTCACGTACCGGCGCCACCTGTGACAGGACCACGCCCCCCTATCAGCGGAATCGCCGCCACCTGCCACAGGCTCAGGGACAGCGCTATATCAACGCCGCCAGCGCAGACCCGAGTGTCCGTCTGTCGCGTGATATTGCTTCCCTCTCCGGTCCACGACAAACTGGCGTCCATGAAGAATCGAAGATACCGCAGAACAGCTTGTTCTTCCCAGGCTGATCGCCGATCCAGCGCCAGCTCCAGCTACTCCCACCTTACCCCACGCCCGCAATATAGTCTCTATCGCTACGCACTTGGCTGTACTGTCCATTCCCTTATGATTTGGCTTCATACTGTCCACTCCCAACATTGTAAGGCACAGTAAACACACCGCTTTCCTTGTCTCCCATCGTAGTCGCACTGAAGCAGAGTGCGACGTACGCTTGGTCATATTTCCTTGTCTTGGCTTTCATTTCTCTTATCTCCCCATCTCTCTCCTGCACCTTTTATCGCCTGTCTGTGTGTGTGTGTGTGTGTGTGTGTGTGTGTGTGCGTATGTTCCATGTGCTCTACACTGTAGAGCGACTACTCCTTGCGCACACTCTTCCAGTGATACCGCCACTCCCACCTACTGCAGTGGATGTCTAATTGCCCTTTAATCTAGTACAGCCAAAAGAAAAGCATGTTCCCTGGTGTCACACCCCCACTATTTGAGAAGCACTGCTTTAGATGAACAAAATGGCTTTGAAAAGAGATGGAGGCTACGAAAAAAAGGCTCTACAGCCCTATGGCAGGGGGTGTTAGTGATCCCGGGATGCTTGATGCGCCTACCTGTAGAATAAGAGATCTCCAGTTCAAATTTACAGTGAACAATTGAGGAGCAGTCGTCCATTTATTTCGTTTTACATTCGAGTTTTTTTTTCTTTTCCATTTTTACATTTCGTTTTACAATGGAGGATTACATATCCAAACGATTTTCAAGTATGGATTTTTGGTCGAAGCAGGAGGTCATCAATAAAGGAAGACCAACGCCGGAGTTAAAAGGTTTGATTCGGCAACGGGACTTCAGAGGTATGAAAAATTCTTGAATCTTGAATGTCTTTTCAAACAAGTTTTTGATTCCATGTGCTTTATTGAGTGTTTTTATGTGTGAAGACTGCTGATATGAAATTTTAATTAAAATAGTTCAAATTGAATAATGAATAAGCCACACTAGAGCAGCGTTCCCCAACCTTTTTTGTGACACGGTTAGGTGCCGGAAAATTTTACCGGGGGCGGGGTGTGTGCGTGCGTGTGTGTGTGACCTCAGTGCCTCCCTAGTCATGAACCTCACCGCACGTCACTGGTGTGGACATGTTTTCTTGGGTGGGACGCTGGCTAGATTCTCATTACCAGAGGATGGTCTCTTCTGAGCAGTCAAAGGGCCTTCTGTCACAGTGTGTGTGTCACTGAGCTGCCACTGCCTGCAGATGGCCGTCCCCTCTTCTTCTTGAGTCTTGATTGTGTCCTTCAGAATGAGAGAGGATGCTATCTGTGCCTGGAACAGTCAGGTTCAGTGTCTCTTTTGGAGAGACCCCGAGAGCCTTGCAGTCCCGCTTGTAGATGAGCCAGGCGTTGGCCACAGCAAGGGTGATGGTGTGCTAGAAGATGTACCAGCGGCGAGATTTCACGGGGACTTGTATTTGGCTGTGGATGAATCCAGCAAATCCACACCTCCCATGTATTTGTTGTAGATGCCCACGATGTGAGGCCGTTCAACTTCTATGTAGGTCTGGTGTACTTTGTCCCAGTGTTGGATCTTCTCCACAGGCTCAGTTCCAGCAAAGGACGACACAAGTGTGACCGCTCGGTTGTCATACCATTTGACGGCAGAGATGTGTTTCACCTCCACTCAGTGGTCAAAGGCTCCTCTTCCCTTCTTCTTCAAACTCTTGTCGTCTTCAAGGTTGCAGTTGGGTAGGCGCACCTGCCTGGCTGTTCCGACACAATGTATTCCACGATCAAGGAGCTTCTCTACTAGTGGAGCAGAGGTGAAGAAGTTGTCTGCATAGACCTTGTAGTTGTGACCTTCTGGCAGTGTTGAAGCTAGCTTTGTCACAACATCACCAGAAAAGTCCATTGTTGCTTTCTTGGTAGACATCAAAGTCCCACATCACGCCAGAGACTCCAGTTCTCACCCATTCTTTGAAGCCCCATGGGTGTGGCTTGCTTCGCATGTACTGTTTGATGCTGCTGAATCTCCCCTTGAAAGGAATCATCATCTCATCCACATAGTTGTGCTCTTATGGTATCACCTGCAGGCGGTTCTCTCTGAATGAATCAAGCCAAGGTCTTGTCTTCCACAGTTTGTCCTTTTCAGTCTCTGGTACTGTCAAGTTGTTGACGAAATGTAAGGCTGTCAACAAAGACTGGAATCTGTTCCATGGCATCACGTCAGCAACAGGAGGATGTCGTGTGTCTTCCTGCCAGTACATATGGGTACCAGCCATTTGTACTCGGCCCATCTTCAGATACATGCCCAACATTTTCTCAATTTCCTTGGAATTGGTGTTCACACATGTTCCCTTAGTTTGAAATATTAATAATATAAACTGAGTTTACTTGGCTTTATCCTCTACACCAGTGGTTCTTAACCACCCCTAGGGGTGCGAGAATGCTTCCTAGGGGGTGCGAGAATGCTTCCTAGGGGGTGCGAGGATATCCTGGGGGAAATTCAAAATTTTTCGGGGATAATGGTCGGGTAACTGAAAAAAGTGAAACATTCTGGAAATCAAGAAGTCATTGTGTTAATCGGCATTAGGGATAATGCTAATTAAGCCGTATAGCTGTAAAGTAAACCAATTGTTATTATAATAATTATTTAGGGTTAGGGTTGCGGGAACTGGTTGGTGAATTGAATGGGGTGCGAACAAGGAAAAAGGTTAAGAACCACTGCTGTACACCCTTGTTAACAAATGTTACAAATATACACAATGTGTAAATATATTAGAAGATAATATAAACTAGAAGATCCATGCTGATTTACACTACACATGGGCAGGTCACAATTAGGGCCTTTTTTGCTACCACGCTCTCCAAGTGTTGCATATCTGCAACACATATACTACATGCACTAATTTACATTTGGGGTATATATTTAACAAAATAAGCATATGCACATGTTCTAGACATTCTAATGATCACCCAAAAACATATAAAAGCATTTTACTTACTTTTCTTTGATTAATCCAGTCTAGTGTAGCCAAGAGATGTGTCCTTCAAGCTGTTCGGCGAGGTGTGAGCAGAACAGCTTGTGGGTGGGGCTTAAATAACAATGTTCTAGCCAATAGCAGAGAGGGATAATGAACAATAGGACTACCTGACTCATGTTTATGTGGAAAAAAAACAAAAGAAGAAACTATAGGCCTGTTTCTTTACTACTAATACTAATAATAATGATAAATTGTATTTATATTGCACTTTACATTGCATAGAATCTCAAAGTGCTACAGAAATACTTTTTTAAAATGTCTTAAGACGGTTTTTAAAAGTGTCAACTGACTGTTGTGCTCTCAGGTGGGCTGGGAGGGCATTCCATAGTTCGGGGGAGACAGAGCAGAAAGTCCGGACTCCCATGGAGCGGAGGTTTGCAGGCATGTCAAACATACGGCCCGCGGGCCGGACCCGGCCCGTTGGATGATTTGATCCGGCCCGTCATAAATTTCTGAGTATGTCAAAAAAAGAAGCGAGTCACTAGCTCATTTCTATCAAAAGTTATGATTCTTTAAAATAAATACAACTCAAATGCTCCCTCCGGCCGCTAGAGGGCAGTAAATGGGTAAAAGAGCTCACGTCCACCATGCGGCACTGACACGAGTTAGTACCAGGAAATAAACATTCGCTGGTTAAGCAGAGGTGTAGTACTCAAGCGCTTCTTTGAGCTACGAGGCAAAATTGTGGGAGACGCAGCTATCCAGCGGTGGCACCACGCACTTCTCATGTCTCACAGCTGTGCGTCCGAAGGCACCGGATCGTCCCGATTTGGATAAATATAAAGACAACATAACAGATTTGCTGCGAGAGTTTGAGCGGAGGTTTCAGGTTTTCAGTGAACTTGAGAACAAGTTCGGCTTTTTTCGCTCGCCATTTACAGTGAAGCCTTCTGGTGTGCCAGCTGACATTCAGCTCGAGCTTATTGACTTGCAGTGCGATTCCGCTATGAAGGATACATTTGGGTCCGTGGGATTGGATACGTTTTATCAGTATCTTGTGCCAGGTTACCCCAAATTAACAGCCATGGCTGCAAAGGTTCTCTCCATGTTTGAGACTACTTATCTTTGTGAACAGGTGTTCTCCGTGATGAACAATAATAAAACAAAGCAGCGCTCAAAGTTAACAAATGAACACTTGAATGACATTGTTAAATGTGCTGCTACTCAGGATTTGACACCTGATATCGACGCACTTGTAAAAGCAAAAAATGCCAAGTTTCAGGAGCCAGCAGCAGCAAGTAGACTGCAGGAGTGCAGTGAGAGAGAAAAAAGTGTGATGACACGACATTTGTTTGCACTCATGAATAGAAATCATTAAAAATAAGATTAATCTGGTTTCATATTAAAGACAATTAATATTGTGCAGTATATTCTCAGCTTCAGTAGGCCCAGCCTAGTAGTTTGAGCTGATGTAGTCTAATCTTATTGCCCATGCACTGCTAAAACCTTTATTTTGTAATTTTATTTATTATTATTTCAAAGCAGTATGACAATTAAGGCAAAACATTTTTTTTTTTATAGCTCCCACTTGAGTTTGTTTAGTGTGGTGAGTTGGTTCAGGTGTAAAACTGCATTCACTCAACTGTTAAAATAAACCAGTTGTTAACACATTCAATGCCAAACATGAAAATCATTTTTTTTCTCCATTGTTTGTGAATAAATGTGTTATGCTTAGAAAAGATCCCTTGTCATCCGTGATTATAATATGTAGGGTAGGCTACAAATGTAGGCTGAATGATAAAGCATAGTACTGAAAAACAAAGCTAAATAGTTGGAGTTGACATTCTTTTACTGATCCGGCCCACCTGAGAAAATAAACTCTGGATCCGGCCCCAGAGCCAAACTAAGTTTGACATGCCTGTCTTAGAGGTTTTGAGGAGGTAGGTGTTTGATGAGCGGAGACTCTGTGTGGAAGACTGGAGAGTGAGCAATTCCTTAAGGTAAGGTTGCTGTGGATGTTTTGATGAGTTAACAAGGAGATTTTATATTCAGTCTGAAAGGAAATAGGAAGCCAGTGTAGTGATTGGAGGATGGGTGTGATATGGTCGTATTTACGCACACTCTCATCAGTATCAGCGTTGTTTTGGATGTATTGGAGCTTTTGAAGGCTCTTGCCAGGGATCCCGATAAGAAGTGCATTGTAGTAGTCAAGCCTGGAGGAGACAATTCTCCAAAATACTCGAAAACCTTTTCTAAGATAGACTGGACAAATTCATTGAAAAAAGACAAACTCTTATCAGACAGTCAATACGTATTCAGAAAGGACAGATAAACATCGTTGGCACTAATGGAATTAAGGAGTGATTAAGGAAATCACTAACTGTATAGTCAACAAAAAATGGCAATTGGAGTATTTGTGGACCTAAGGAAAGCATTTGATACCATCGATCATAGCAGCAGTACTCCGTCGACGTGTCCGACTCCTCGGCGGACAACGCAGCAACAGGTGCGGGAGGCGAAGACGTCAAGACCGGGGAATGGTGCTGCACGGTGCAGACCGGATCTCCCTCGACAAGCCAGGGTGGCGGCGCGGCGGACGCCGCGACCAGGAGACTCTCAAAGACGGGCTTCACACAAGACACGTGGGATGGACTCTCATGGAACCTGGGAGGCGCAAGCGGACGGCGGATGGGCTGATCACATTGTGTATTGGGAACGGACCAACGAAGCGGGGAGCTAGCTTGCAGGATCCCGAGCGTAACGGTAAGTTCCGCGTCGAGAGCCACACACGCTGTCCCACGCTGTACACCGGAGCCGGCATCCGGTGCTTGTTCGCCTGGCGAGTGTAGCCTGCAACTGAGCAGAGGAGAGAGACCTGGGCTTTTGTCCAGGCCCGGTGACAGCGGCGAACACAGCCCAGGGTGGAGCATGCAGCACTACGCTCCTGGTGGGCGAACAGGGACGGTTGATATCCAAAGACGCAGTGGAAGGGCGAAAGTCCCATGGCCTCACTGGGAAGGGCATTATGAGCATACTCCACCCAGGGAAGCTTTTTGGCCCACCCGCACTGATCTCCAGCGGCCATTGTCAAATCCACACTTATCAACCGTAAGTGACGCAACCCTCCGTTTAAAAGGTTAAAAAGGTTAAAAACTCTCCTTGTTACCTTTGGCGGGGAGATGAGAGTTTTCAGGTCGGGGCGGGGAAAGATTCGTCCGAGTCTAACCGCCTCTAAGATATCAATTCGGAAAGAATTAATACATTCTTTTTAGGACCCCAATCCCTTTAAAGTCATTTAAAGTCCCAAACCAGCTCAGTGGCCTAGTGGTTAGAGCAGGGGTGGGCAAACTACGGCCCGCGGGCCACATCCGGCCCACGGGACCGTTTAATCCGGCCCGCCAACCCTGAACAAATTGTATTATTAAACTTTTTTTTTTGTCATTTTGCCTGCAATGACTGCGTTTTCCAAGTAGATGGCGAAGCGCTCGCCTGCGCATTTACTACCGGAAGCCGTGTCAGAAAGCTCGGTGCACACTCACAAGTGCGTGTACGTACTCAGTAGTACGGACTTGGCGCACTCTCGCTCTATTCGTATCAGTCCCGAATTTAGAGCGTGGGCTTTGACGACAGCATTCTTATAATTCGCGCGCTGAGCTTTCAGATGCAGTTTTGCGCTAAAGCCACCCAGAAACCTTCCCTTGGAATCCTTCCATTAAAATGAGTGGCCCGAATAAAAGAAGTGAGTGCCGAGTGTTTAAAAAAGAGTGGCCAATTTGGCTCGACGTACGCGACGTGACGTTCAGCCACATCAACATCAACCCGTCACAGATCAAGGTAAACGGACCAACACCTCGGATCTCGCCTAAGAATTGCCACGACAAATTTTACTCCAGACTATGACGCACTAGCAAAAAAGGGACACCAACAACACTGTTCCCACTGAAAATGAACGGGAGGCTCTCAAGTTTATTGTAAAAAAATGCATTTTGAATATGATTTGTACACATAGCAGGGATTGAAACTAGCGACCATTCTCATTTTCAAACAATGCAGGATGCTCAAGGACATTGATGCACCACCTATTTGCAACTAATCTTAACCTGTAAAGTTCTTAAGGCTTACTTTAAGCAAGTGTTTCCCGTTTCCTCACCTCTGTTACCAGGTGTTTGCGAGTTAAACCTCTGCTCTGATTTTCAGATACCCCTCACCGTGTTGCTGTTTTGATTACTTTATTTGGATGTATGCTTTCACCGATTCTTCAAGATGATATATTTGGTCAGAATGTTTGCCGTTTGATGTGATCTCATGAGATAAACATCTTTCATTAATCTGACCTGCAGGCATTGAAGTGATGGAGATTGTTATTCAATAACAGTGTCGTATTTTATGAGAATCACTGATAGCAGTTTTTTAGTGAATTTTTTTTTTTAATGCTGTTAATAAATGCATTTGTTTTCAAAAAACTTGTTTGGAATATCCATGCTTTACTACCTACTAAAGGCCAAGATCTTTTATGCAATGACCTTTACAGGTCGCTTATATGACTTCACACAACGCCTACATCCATCTGCTCCTGGTCCGGCCCTCCGGTCCAAATTTAGAACCCAGTTCGGCCCGCGAGTCAAAAAGTTTGCCCACCCCTGGGTTAGAGTGTCCGCCCTGAGACTGGAAGGTTGTGGGTTCAAACCCCGGCCGGGTCATACCAAAGACTGTAAAAATGGGACCCATTGCCTCCCTGCTTGGCACTCGGCATTAAGGGTTGGAATTGGGGGTTAGAAGGAGTGGAGCTCTTTACAAGCCCTAGGCTTTGTCTCCCTCCTTGCACAGTTATTGATATAATAATATGTGCTAAACAATAAACTAACTGACTAGGTCATAGGTATATCTCGGTGAAAGGTCAGAATCCCTGCACCAGGTCATAGGAATATCTAGGTGAAAGGTCAGAATCCTTGCATCAGGTCATAGGAATATCTAGGTCAGGGGTGTCCAAACTTTTTGCAAGGAGGGCCAGATTTGATAAAGTGAAGGGGCCCGGGGGCCAATAGTTTTTTCAGACATTTTTTAACTACAAAAATGTCATGCAAATACACAGTGTTATAGAACAAATTTCATTGTCGCAATTGTCTTTATTTTTCAAATGACAAAATAACCAAATATGAGTCACTCAGGCATATGTGAACAACTCTAAGAACACAAATTCTGCCTTTCATTCATATCTGAAGAGTCAGATAACATTGAACAAACTGTATGAAATACCTTAAATTTACAAGAATTTAAAATTACTTTTGCCTCATGAACATTTTAAACGGGAGTTATAAGTAATGCAAAGTTGTCTGTTATTATTAAAACTTAAAACTAGTGAATTTTGCTCTTGTCATTTACATTATCTTTCAGAAAATAATAGTTTGTGTCAGGTCTACAGGTCCATAACATCAACAGTCTTAACATGGCCACTTCGTAGCTTGCTTTAGTAATATTTATTTTTGACTCACAGTCCCGTGTGAAGAATCGCTGTTGTGATGCCAGTTCAGCTTGGAGCTGCTTCACTTTATCAGCGCGGTCACTCCCTGTTAGCTGGTCGTTTGTGTTTGCATGTTTAGTCTGATAGTGTCTCTTTAAGTTGAAATCCTTAAACAAGGCAACCGTCTCTTTACAAATTAGACAAACACAATTGCCTTGATTTTCAGTGATGTACAGTAATCCCTCGCTACATCACGGTTTGTTTATCGCGGTTTCACTACATCGCAGATTTTTTTCCCAACTTGAAAAAAATAATTAAAAGTCAAAATAAAACTTCTAAATTGAGGAATTATGGCACAAAACTTGCCCACACGCCAGCAGAAGGCAAGGAGTGCCCACACAATTGCAGTGCGTACACTTGTACACCTTTTTTTTTTTTTAAAGGTTATTATAATAAGAGTTCTAAAAACATATTTACAGTGTTGTACCTTGTTATAGAAAATTGTTATAATAATAAAAGAGTTCTAAGAACATATTTACAGTATGTACACTTCTACCTTGTTATAAAAAACCGTGTAATAATAAAAGTTGTTCTAAAAACACAGTTACAGTTTGTGTTAAGAATTCTCCATGTTATTTATGTTATTCAGCCATGCTTTGATTTGAGGTAGGGTGTAAGCCGTTTTCAGGCGATACCACTTCCTTTTTTTACGTTTTTGTACATATGTCGGTTACAGTGGTACAGGAGTCATTGGCGATGTGTGTCTCCTAACAAGAGAAATGAATGATCACATGTGTCTAACCTCTAGGACAATGTAGTATTGCTCCAAATGTTCGTTTAATTTCCTTTAGAGGTCCGTTTGCGCGTGTTAGCACGATCGCGAATTAGCATCTTTCCGCTAACTCGTTAGCCTGCCCAGTACTTCTTCTTTGCTGCGGGCCAATAAAAACTAGACCGCAGTTGGCCCGCGGGCCGTAGTTTGGACACCCCTTGCTCTATGTTCTCTTACTATCTCTGATGTTAAATATAGCTCTTTCATCATGGTAAATTAGATTTTTTTTAATTAACAATATTATTTTATTGGCCAAACAATACATACACAAATGTCGCTTCTTTAAAACAAGACCAAACTTTCTGCATTGGAAGAATGATCTGAAATCCTATAACAATTCGTTAAAATTTATTAACATCAAGAATGCTGTAAACCTGACCTCATTTATTGAAAGGCTGTCTCTAAGAAATTTGGTCTGGCTGTATATTCTTTGCATATAAGATGGAGTTGCCCTGAAATGTGTGTGTGTGTGTGTTTTAAATACCTTTTTCATTTGAGTTCTTTTTGTGTGTGCTTTGGTTTGTTTGTTTTGTGGTCTTGTGGATATTTTTGTTTGTTTTTGTCGGCAAAAAAAAAAACTGAAGAAGAAGAAGAAGACGAACAAGAAGAAGAAGACGAACAACAAGAAGAAGAACCAGTGTCGTTGAGTAATTACTTTACCAAGAAAATGGGAAGAAAAGTGACTCTTGCTACTTGTTCGTTGGATCAGTGGGCCTTGGAGTTTGACGGCAACTTAGAGAGAATACTGAAAAGTAAGTCAGACCTCTTCAGATTCTGACGCATGGCTTGGCTTTTGTTGTACCTCTATCCCCGACGTTATCAATCATTACTGTGATCAAAAATAGGGAATACAACAATAATAACTGTGCCTAATTAATACATATCGTCCCGATGAACTGGCTTTCCAAATCCAGATGTGGTCGTTACTGCAGTCAGTTCAGTAATCAGTCAGTTCAGTGTCTCCTGTCTGCAGATTCGTCACAAGCTACATGGAAACTATTGAATTGGATAACTGTTCAACTTTTCAAAAAACACGTGGAAAAAAACGTCTCGTTTACTACTTCCGACTGGCTGAAAGAATTTTTAAACAGTAAAAAAAAAAAAAAAAAAAAAGAGTAGAACGTGAGATTTGAGTACGGTAATCCCTCGTCTATTGCGAATAATTGGTTCCAAGACCACCCGCGACGAGTGAAGACGCGATGAACAGAAAATATATTGTTACAATATCCACACAAGAATTTTATATACCTTTATTGTATTTTTAAACACTTAATTGTACTTTTAAACTCTTCTTTTGTATTTTCAACAATTTTGTAAACATTTTAAAGTCAAACATTCTTATTTATTAAATAAATAAGAAAATAAATACGTGTAAATATATTGTTACAATATCCACACGAGACATTTATGAACCCATATTGTATTTCTACAAACCTAATTGTTTTTTTTTAAAAAACATTTTGTATTTCTAAACATCTTTGTAAAACAAATTAAGGTCAAACTGACTAGGCAACATTTGTATTTATTTAAATAAATAAGAAAAATAAATAAGAGTGAATATATTGTTACAACAGCCACACAAGACTTTTATGAACCTTTTATGAAGTGTAAATGTGTCAGGCTCCTCTGCTCTTGCGTGCTGCCCGGCTGACGCGCCCAGTGCGAGGGTATCCACACAAGACTTGTATACTAATCCTAACCCAAACACTTTACTGTACTTTTAATACTTTATTGTGTTTTAAACATTTTAAAGTGGAAATGTGTCACGGCTCTGCTCTTGCCGTGCTGGCCGGCTGATGCGCCCCGTAGCGCAGCGCAAGCGCATCCGCAAGACTTTTATAATTTTATTTTTAAACACTATCATATTTTCAAACATTTTTAGTGTAAATATCTCACGGCTCCCTCTGCTCTTGGCGTGCTTGCCGGTTGACGCGCCCCCGCGGCTCAACGGGAGGGCATCAGCACTATATATATATATATATATATAGCCAGGAATAATAAGCTGGCCAAAGGAAGAGACGCAGACCACAGATGTCAAGACACGGAAGCTCCTAACCATGCACGGAGGGTTCCACCCTAAGTCCAGCACCCTGAGACTGTACACTAGCCGTAAAGAAGGAGGCCGAGGACTACTGAGTGTGAGAGCCACTGTTCGGGATGAAACAGCCAAGATCCATGAGTACATCAAGGAAAAGGCCCGAACGGATGACGTGCTCAGTGAATGTCTCAGACAATAGCAAACAGAGGAAGAGTGGCTAGAGACACCATCATGGGAGGACAAACCCCTACATGGGATGTACCATCGGCAGATAAGTGAAGTGGCTGACATCAAGAAATCCTACCAATGGCTGGAAAAAGCTGGACTGAAGGACAGCACAGAGGCACTCATCATGGCTGCACAGGAACAGGCTCTGAACACCAGAGCAATAGAGGCCAAGATCTACCACACCAGACAAGACCCAAGGTGTAGGCTGTGCAAAGAGGCCCCTGAGACAGTCCAGCACATAACAGCAGGGTGTAAGATGCTAGCAGGGAAAGCATACATGGAACGTCATAACCAAGTGGCTGGCATAGTGTACAGGAACATCTGTGCAGAGTATGGACTGGAAGCCCCAAGGTCAAAGTGGGAAGCACCCCCTAAGGTGGCAGAGAACGGGCGAGCCAAGATCCTGTGGGACTTCCAGATCCAGACTGACAAGATGGTGATGGCGAACCAACCGGACATTGTGGTGGTGGACAAACAGCAGAAGAAGGCCGTTGTAGTGGATGTAGCAATACCAAGCGATGGCAATATCAGGAAAAAAGAACTTGAGAAGCTAGAGAAATACCAGGGCCTCAAAGAAGAGCTTGAGAAGGCCTGGAAAGTGAAGGCCTCGGTGGTGCCCGTGGTCATTGGGGCACATGGGGCAGTGACCCCCAAACTGGAGGAGTGGCTACAGCAGATTCCAGGAACAACATCAGACATCTCAGTCCAGAAGAGTGCAGTGCTAGAACAGCCAAAATACTGCGCAGAACCCTCAGCTGCTGATTCTGCTGACGGAACGAAGTGGAAGAGTGGACACGTAGCGTGACTGTGGGAGGCTGAGATAAAGCGTAGTTCGAACTGCTCTTACAATTCCAAGCAAGTCAGCGCAAGGATCAACATGTTGCCATTGGGCTTGCCTCTCGACCAGCCAATAGTGTGCTGTAAAGACATATGGGCAGACAAAGCCCCCTGCTCCAAGTGGTGCCGCAAAAAGCCGCGATGCACCGAACATATATCCAATACAGTCGAACCTCAGTTTTCGAATGTCCCGGTTCTGGAACAAATCGAAATTCAAACGGAAAATTTGAGATTTTTTTGCTTCGGTTGTCGAACAAAAATGCGGAGGTTGAACCTCGCGAGATGAGCCGAGAAGACCCGAGAAAACCCGACCGCGCGACCCAGGATGCCGACTGACTCCGTTCGTTGTATTGTATTTTTGTTACTTTGAGGATTGTATTAACCCCTAATCATGCCTCCAAAGAAAGCAAGTGGGAGCAGTAAAGCCATCCTAAAACACAAAGACGCGCTTAAAGCAATGCGACAGTGAGCGCTTGGCGCGCTGCAGTTGCGCGATCAGACCAAATTACGCTCCCTGCGCACTGAGGTCCACTAAAATTTTGGAAAGTACATCAGGACTTTAAAAATATTTTCTAAATTTCAGCGACGACTCTGTCACAATAATGCGACCAGCGTGGTGCAGTTGCGTGGTCGGCGCGCTACGGTTGCGCGTTCGGCGGTGTGCTGCAGTTGCGCGATCGGAAAAAATGGTTAAAAAAGGTGTTTATTTAGTCTTGGAACAGATTAATTTTTTTCCATTATTTGTAATGGGGAAAAATAGATTCGGGATTCGAACAAGGAGTACAAGTGTACATTAAAATGTATGAGCCTGATCATTAACCTTGACGCAAAGGAGCTCCACCTTTTGGGGTGCATTACATGTTGCAAGAGGATATTACAGGGGACTTTATTCTTCATTGTGATCATCATTACTCAGTTTTTATTATTCCGTTATTTTCAAACTTTGTATTTATTAAATTGAGTTAAAAATGACGATGCATAATAATTAAATGCTGGCATTACAGCAATGTAAGTGTTCAAAGCCACACATGTTTGCATTCATGAGCAAAGTTTTGTGATGAAATCATTAAAAATGAAAATGAATTTCAGTTCTGAAGGCTCGTTTTGTCCCAAGCAAAGTTACAGGTGGTGGGGAAGAGGGATAAAAATTGTAACAGGAGCTCCGTTAGAGTAATTCAGTGCTTCTCAATTATTTTCTGTTACGCCCCCCCCCCTAGCAAGAAGAAAACTATTCGCGCCCCCCACTCCCCACCGTGACTATCCATCTCTGCATAACATTTTATCCTTTATATATATATATATGTTGGTGGTTGTTATGTTGAATAACGGAGGCTATAGACGGGACGCAGTCGGAGCTTTCTGTTGACTCAACACTGCTAACCAAGGCAAACCTGTTGTCTTGTAAGTCGTAAAATGTTGCACTGTCGCAAACGTGACAGAAGTAACAATGAGAGCGCCACTGCCGCCTACTGAGTAGATGCGCAATTACACTTTATTCTAGTACTGCCAAAAAAAAAGCCTGTTCCCCAGGGTCACACGCGACCCCCCAGGTATAGGACCACGCCCCCCAAGGGGGGGCGCGCCCCACTATTTGAGAAGCACTGGAGTAATTCAACCTGTTAGAATAAGACCCACCTCTCAGCACAAAGCGGTGAGACCTGGACACAAACTGACTTTTTCTCTGTGTTCTTGGGAGTCTTTTCAGCAAGTGTGGCAAATCTGAACAAATTCGAGGCAAATTTAGAGGGACGGTACAAATTCTAACAGCAGCGCCGTTAGGATATGTTCGCCCCCTCCCATTTCAAAACGGTGAGTCCTAGACATAAACTGACTTTTCCTCTGGCTTCTTGGGGGTCTTTTCAATTATGTTTGTGAAATTGTGTCAGTTATGCACTCTTCAGTTCAACATACTGAGCAAACATACCACTGTTGAATGCTCAATTGAAGTGTTTTTATGAAAACATTGTTTTGCAAAAATCCTTCTAATGCATGCACAATAGGGGTGTAAATCGCGGGTTTTGTCACAATACGATATCATATTGATATAGAACTACGATACGATATTTGCCGATATCTTAAAGCCTGCTGCGATTCATTCACGATATATCACGATATAGTGCTCTATGATCGATATACCGTTTTTTACTGCTGTTCACTTCAAACACGCTCCATGCGACCGCAATGCTCTCGTATCAGACAAGGCTTGCTCGATCACCTGCTCGTTTGCTGTCTCACAATGTACCCTACACAAATCCGAAACATTTGTTGCGGCTCCGAGTCACGACGAGGGGCAAGTTTTGGTTTCCAAGGGTGTTTTTATTCCTCTTCAACGTCTCTCCCATACAGAGCCGCCTCTTTCCCGTGCGCGGTGGTGCGTTTACGGGCAGTCGGAGAAATCAACGCCAACAAAAAAAAATACATCCAGCCTAGTTAAGACCATACCAAAGACTATAAAAATGGGACCCATTGCCTCCCTGCGTGTGTGACGATCATTGGGACTTAAAAAAAAAAAAAAAAAATTAAAAAATTTTTTTTTTTAAAAATTCATAAAAATGGGGTGCGTATTATACATGGGTACAAGCTTTTTTCCAGCATCAGCATGCCATTTTTAGGGGTGCGTACTATACATGGGGGCGCACTATACACGGAAAAAAACGGTATATATTTTTTTAAATAGAAAATATAGAACAATATCCTCATTTATAACAATTCATACGCAAAATCAACAAGGTACTGCAAACACTTTATTTAGGAAATTACAAAAGTATTGTAGTATACAAAGTGCTTACTTTAACAATGAACTTTGATGTCGTGTTTTTTCTTTAAATGTGCGGCGAGATTTGTGGTCCCTGAATATTTGATCACCGCATGGCAGGATTTACAAACTGCACGTGTCTTGTCCGTTGAGCCATCTTTTCTTTGGAATCCAAAGTGCTTCCAAACGAATGACTTGAAGCCTAAAGGGGAGCAAATTTCCTTGTGTTTTTGGACACTAGCCATAGCACCAGCCCAGGAGCCGCGTACTAGTTGTCGACTCCCCTTTCACGTGCCTGCTCTGCTCACAACACAACAACGCTGCGCGCTGCTCCCGGAAAGAGGAAGCCATCAACAATGAACTGGATTTCAAAATAAAGTCGCGTCTAATGTCCGAAGTCAAACACGATATAAATCGATGTTTACGTTTAGCATTGATGCCAATAAATCGTAGAGCATTATATCGATTAATCGATGTGTATCGATGAATCGTTACACCCCTAATGCACAACCATTTACATCCTTGTTGACATTAAAATATAATTTACAATGTCACATAGTGGTACAATAGCATTGCAGAACTTAACATACAATAACATATAAGAACATACATGAAAATATAAATACTTTAAATGTTCTATTTAGAATTACAAGTAAAACAAAATCTTCACCGAAGCTTCAACATGTCAGTGCTTATTGCCAGTGCATGCTGTACAAAAAAAGGCCCCTTGGTTGGAGGTTCCCCTCCACACGACAATGAACCACCTGAAACTCTCGTCACACTGAATCTGGTAAACAAAGAAACAAGCAGCATTTACAATACAGCACTGTCTAATACTTTTTAAAATATTACACGTTAATAAATCGAAAACATCAAAACGTTTGCTGCTGTTAACATAGAACAACAGACGATAATTTTCAATAAATGTGTAACTTAATACGTTTCATAATCATCACATGCAGTCGTTAGCAAGAACTGATATTATTACCCAACGTTTGTTGGCGTGACAGTCAGGACCATTCTTTGGGTGGCATAAACATCCCTTGGTTGCATGTTACTTACTGGTCTCTAATAAAAGAGTTGTGGCAATTTGCAGCCTCTATTTGGTGATATCCTATGCTAGGGGTCAGGAACCTTTTTGGCGGAGAGAGCCATAAATGCCCATTTTTTAACAAATTTTTTTTCTTGAGAGCCATACCATTTACAAAAAAACCCTGATAGGCTAAATACAATTAAATGCATGTATTTTGATTAAGACCAACGATTTTTTGAGTGTACAAATGTATTCTTTTTAATAACGTTTTTATAGACAACGATTTTTTGAGTGTACAAATGTACCATGTTTTTCCATGCATAATGTGCCCCCGTGCATAATACGCACCCTAAAAATGGCATGTCGATGGTGGAAAAAACCCTGTACCCATGTATAATACGCACCCAAATTTTGACTCTTGAGTCCGTAAACGTAGAATTATTTCAGAAAAAAGATCATCTTCGTGAACAACCGGATGTTATTCTGCCGGTCAGTATCACTGCCCATGCGCTAGCAAACTCGATAGCGAAGAAATGTTTCGGATTTGTGTAGGGTACATTGTGACAGAAAACGAGCAGGTGATCGAACAAGCGTCTGATACGAGGGTATTGTGTTCGTATGGAGCGTGTTTGAAGTGAACAGCAGAGAAGAAAGGAACAAGGCAAAGTGTTGTGAAATAAAATATTACCTGTAATACGCATTTAGGTAGAGAACTGAACGCTCACTCTTTATATAGCTGACGTGTCTTGCGCATCCGTTCTGCACATCTGTAATGGTGGCCTCTGTATGATATCCGGTTTGCGATGGAGATTAAAGGAGCCCGAGCTGGTGTGCGAGGCAGAAAAGTTCAGACTAGATATAGTTGGACTTGCCTCCACGCACAGTTTGGGTTCCGGTACAAGCCCTCTCGAGAGGGGCTGGACTCCCTTCCACTCTGGAGTTGCCCACGGTGAGAGGCGTCGGGCAGGTGTGGGTATACTTATTGCCCCCCGGCTGGGCGCCTGCACATTGGGGTTCACCCCGGTGAACGAAAGGGTAGCCTCCCTCCGCCTTCGGGTGGGGGGACGGGTCCTGACTGTTGTTTGTGTCTACGCACCAAACGGCAGCTCAGAGTACCCACCCTTCTTGGAGTCCCTGGAGGAAGTGCTGGAGAGCGCTCCTTCTGGGGACTCCATTGTTCTACTGGGTGACTTCAATGCTCACGTGGGCAATGACAGTGAGACCTGGAAGGGCGTGATTGGGAGGAACGGCCCCCCTGATCTAAACCTGAGTGGTGTTCTATTATTGGACTTCTGTGCTCGACACGGATTTTCTATGATGAACACAATGTTCAAACATAAGGGTGTCCATGTGTGCACTTGGCACCAGGACACCCTAGGCCGCAGTTCGATGATCGACCTTGTAGTCGTGTCATCGGATTTGCGGCCGCATGTTTTGGACACTCGGGCAGAGTTGTCAACTGATCACCACCTGGTGGTGGGTTGGCTCCGATGGTGGGGGAAGATGCCGGTTCAACCTGGCAGACCCAAACGCTCTGTGAGGGTCTGCTGGGAACGTCTGGCGGAATCCCCTGTCAGGAAGAGCTTCAACTCCCACCTCCGGCGGCAGAGCTTTTCCCACATCCCGGGGGAGGGGGGGGACATTGAGTCCGAGTGGACCTTGTTTCGCGCCTCCATTGTTGAGGCGGCCGACCGGAGCTGTGGCCGTAAGGTCATTGGTGCCTGTCGTGGCGGCAATCCCCGAACCCGCTGGTGGACACCGGCGGTAAGGGATGCCGTCAAGCTGAAGAAGGAGTCCTATCGGGCCATTTTGGCCTGCGGGACTCCGGAGGCAGCTGACAGGTACCGGATGGTCAAGCGTAATGCGGCTTCGGCGGTTGCTGAGGCAAAAACCCGGGCGTGGGAGGAGTTTGGTGAGGCCATGGAGAATGACTTCCGGACGGCTTCGAGGAAATTCTGGTCCACCATCCGGCGTCTAAGGAGGGGGAAGCAGTGCAATGTCAACACTGTTTACAGTGGCGATGGCGTGCTGCTGACTTTGACTCGGGACGTCGTGTGTCGTGGGGAGAATACTTCGAAGACCTCCTCAATTCCACCTACACGCCTTCCATTGTGGAAGCAGGCCCTGGGGACTCTGAGGCGGACTCTCCAATCTCTGGGGTCGAAGTCACTGAGGTAGTTAAAAAACTCCCCGGTGGCAAGGCCCCGGGGGTGGATGAGATCCACCCGGATTACTTAAAGGCTCTGGATGTTGTGGGGCTGTCATGGCTGACACGTCTCTACAACATCGCATGGACATTGGGGGCAGTGCCTCTGGATTGGCAGACTGGGGTGGTGGTTTCCCTCTTTAAGAAGGGGGACCGGAGGGTGTGTTCCAATTACAGGGGAATTACACTCCTCAGCCTCCCTGGTAAGGTCTATTCAGGGGTGCTGGAGAGGAGGGTCCGTCGGGAGGTCGAACCTCGGATTCAGGAGGAACAGTGTGGCTTTCGTCTTGGCCGTGGAACAGTGGACCAGCTTTTCACCCTCAGCAGGATCCTCGAGGGTGCATGGGAGTTCGCCCAACCAGTCCACATGTGTTTTGTGGACTTGGAGAAGGCGTTCGACCGTGTCCCTCGGGAGGTTCTGTGGAGGGTGCTTCGGGAGTACGGGGTACCGAGCACACTGATAAGGGCGGTTTGGTCCCTGTATCACCGATGCCAGAGTTTGGTCCGCATTTCCGGCAGTAAGTCGGATTCGTTCCCAGTGAGGGTTGGACTCCGCCAAGGCTGCCCTTTATCGCCGATTCTGTTCATAATTTTTATGGACAGAATTTCTAGGCGCAGCCGAGGCGTTGAGGGTGTCCGGTTTGGGGACCTCAGCATCGCGTCTCTGCTTTTTGCAGACGACGTGGTGCTGTTGGCTTCTTCAGGCCGTGATCTCCAGCTCTCACTGGAGCAGTTTGCAGCCGAGTGTGAAGCGGTCGAGATGAGGGTCAACACCTCCAAATCCGAGTCCATGGTCTTCGATCGGAAAAGGGTGGAATGCCCTCTCCGGATCGGGGATGAGATCCTGCCCCAAGTGGAGGAGTTTAAGTATCTTGGGGTCTTGTTCACGAGTGAGGGGAGGATGCAGCGCGAGATCGACAGGCGGATCAATGCAGCGTCGGCAGTAATGCGGACTCTGTACCGGTCCGTCGTGGGAAAGAGAGAGCTGAGCGAAAAGGCAAAGCTCTCAATTTACCGGTCGATTTATGCTCCTACCCTCACCTATGGTCACGAGCATTGGGTCGTGACCGAAAGAACGAGATCCCGGATACAAGCGACCAAAATGAGTTTTCTCCGCAGGATGTCCGGGCTCTCCCTTAGAGATAGGGTGAGAAGTTCGGTCATCCGGGAGAGACTCGGAGTAGAGTCGCTATTCCTCCACGTTGAGAGGAGCCAGATGAGGTGGCTCGGGCATTTAATCAGGATGCTTCCTGGACGCCTCCCTGGGGAGGTGTTCCGGGCATGTCCCACTGGTAGGAGAGCCTGGGGACGACCCAGGACGCGCTGCAGAGACTATGTCTCTCAGCTGGCCTAGGAACGCTTTGGGATCCCCCGGGATGAGTTAGATGAAGTGGTTGGGGAGAGGGAAGTCTGGGAGTCCCTCCTGAAGCTGCTGCCACCGCGACCCGACCCCGGATAAGCGGAAGAAGATGGATGGATGGATGGCTCACGTCTGTTGATTCATCCAAAGCAAGGGAGAAGTAGACTGCTGTTTATGTCCCTCACTTGTGTTTCCTCCACTTGATTTGCCATCATAATGGCCCGATCATGAACGGTTCTTGCTGACAGAGGCATGTCTTTTATCCGTTTGACTATCTTTTCTTTATCCGAGAAGTCGTCAAACAGTTCATTTGCCACATCATGCATAAATGTTTTGAAATACTCGCCATCAGTCAATGGCTTTCCGTTCCTCACAATTGCTAATGCACCAGCAAAAGTAGCTGAATTAAAGTTTGGTTGCAAATGTCGCATGTCGTGTCTCAAAGTGGCGTTTAATATTGGAGCGTTTCATTGATGCAATTTTGTCATTGAATATTCAAGATTCAAGAATTTTTATTCGCCATGTTTGAGCGTGCCAAACAAGGAATTTGACTTCGGTACATTACAGCCTGTTCAACATTTAGGTGACTAACAACACTCAGGATGTGTGAAAAATGACAAATATTCTCAAACATCCCCTGATCTTAAACTCCCAGAAGGGGAAGGAAAAACTCAAAACTCCAACTAGGGGAAATGAGAAACCTTGAGAAGAGAGCACAGATGGGAGGGTCCCTCTTCCAGGATGACCAGGCTGCAATGGATGCAGAGAAGAAACATAGTACAAACAGTGTAGACCACATATGTCAGAGTCAAGGCCCGCGGGCCACATCCGGCCCGCGGGAAGGTTTTTTACGGCCCCTGGGATGATCTTGATTTATTATTAGAACCGGCCCGCAGACCGCAGCAAGCCGGCAGCCCGCAGATCTTTTACACGCACCAATACTACATTTCCCACAATGCAACGGTGACGCACCGAGCAGTAGGCTGCTTCATTTCAATATTTATTGGCACAGCAGTCGTCAGCATCACAGTAAAATTAACTTTCAGATACCCATCAAAAATGGCAAAACGGAAGGTGGACACTGAGAACCGGGGGTTTCAAACAAGGTGGGAGTCGGAGTATATGTTCACGGAGGTAGCTGGAAAACCTGTATGTCTTCTGTGTGGAGAAAGTGTGGCGGTACTGAAAGAGTATAATCTGAGACGACATTATGAAACGAAACACGCGGACAAAAACAAGAATATGGACATGGAACAAAGGCTACAAAAGGCAGAGGAATTAAAACGAGGCCTCAAATCTCGACAGGCTCTGTTCAAAAAAGCCAAATCACAAGGCCAGGCTGCTGTCAAGGCCAGTTTTATTTTGGCAGAAGAGATCGCTAAATCAGCCCGGCCGTTTCATCAAAAACTGCATGATTAAAGTTTGTGACGAAGTTTGCCCAGAAAAAAGGCAACTCTTTTTAAATGTGAGTCTGAGCAGAAACACCATTGCCGAGAGAGTAGACCAGTTGTCCATCAATCTAAAAGAGCAGCTTGTGAAAAAGGGAAAAGATTTCATTGCATATTCCTTGGCCGTGGATGAGAGCACCGACATTTCTGACATTGCCCAGTTGTCAATTTTCATCCGCGGAGTGGACTCCAGCCTAAGCGTGACAGAGGAGTTTTTGGCTTTACGTCCTATGCATGGCACAACTACGGGGCATGATTTGTATGAAGAGGTGTCAAGATGTGTAAATGAGATGGAGCTGCCTTGGGAAAAACTCGTGGGTTTGACAACCGACGGAGCACCTGCGATGTGTGGACACAGGAGCGGACTGGTGGCAAAGATACGGGAAAAGATGCAAGAGGAAAACGCGACAGGTGAGCTGACAGCTTATCATTGTATCATACACCAGGAAGCGTTGTGCGGTAAAGCCTTGAAAATGGAGCATGTAATGAGCATCATCACGCGCACAGTTAACTTTATCAGAGCCAAAGGTTTGAATCACCGCCAGTTCAAGGCATTTCTGACGGAGTTAGAAACGGAGCATGGTGATTTGCCTTATCACACAGAGGTGCGATGGCTAAGCCAGGGAAAGGTGCTTCGAAGATCTTTCGAGCTTCGTGAGGAGATTTGTCTGTTCTTGGACAGCAAAGGGAAAGACACAACACAACTCCGAGACGAAATGTTTCTGTGTGAAATGGCTTTTCTGTGTGACATTACGAGGTTTTCAGTAGGTTCAATTAGGTTCACTAGACTATATGCGTCATTTAAAAATTTTTCGATGAACATTCGAACAGTCCGGCCCTCGGCTTGTAGCTAAATTTTTTATTTGGCCCTCCGTCCATTTGACTTTGACACCCCTGGTGTAGACGATTCAAAAAAGGTGTGGAGAGCAGGATGTTATTGCACAGTAATGACTCTGAGACTCTAATATGAGGCACATAGCAGAGCCTCCTCTCTCCACAAATGTGATTTCTTCAGTTTCTTTCTCTTTGCCATCAGCGAGGCAGGCACACGTGGGGAATTGCGAAAAGCGAAGTCGTGGTCGAGCGTCGACGAACCAGCAGCAGGTGTGCGTGATTTGGCCAGATTAGAGGGGTGTGGTCGTGGGTGTGTGACAGGAGTATTGTCCAATACAAATCGCGCTTTTTTTTGTCCGACCTGGCGTCATCCTTCTGTAAACCAAAGGGCAGTTGGGATTAGCTGATTACGCAACTGTGGATCTCAGCGGTAGAAAACAGATGGGATGGATTGCAAATGTGATCGTATTTTATATTTTGAAAGCTAATTTAACATTTTGATTTCAGTAGGTCTATTTTTTCCTTTGATAATATAACAAAATTATTCATGACTTCAATGGAGGATATGCATGTGACGTCACAGACCGGCCGACGGTTTGTTTGGGTGGCAAAAAGCGGCGGACGCTAATAGGGCCAAGGTTGGTACTGGAGCATTTTTTAGCATTTTATCGGTTGCAGATCGTGGCAGAGAAGTTACCTAGGCAACTTAAACCATGGTGAAGAGTTGTTGTGCCATCGGGTGTGCCTATCGCTTCCAAAAAAGCGATACCAAAAAGTCCCTGCGGACCAGACCAGAAAGGATAACTGGGTGGCGGCGCTTCGTAGGGCGGAACATGGCTGCAACAGCTCCAAGCTTTGGAAGCCAACTATCCATTCTTACATCTGCTCAGATCACTTTGTGGGAAGTATATGTACAAAATTTTCTTTTACTGACGTCAACATTCATCTGTGAGGTATACTGGATGTAGTGCTATAAGGTACACATCCACCATCAGAGGACGCTGGCATGAGTGCCTCTCATAAAATTTGAAATGTATTTTTTTTATTTACTCAGCCATGACCTAAGGAATGCATAATTACACAGCTTCATTACAGTATGTTTGTCCAATTGCTCGTTTCTAATAATCAGATTGTTCCCATATCTACAATTATAATATATTATTTTTATATTATGTGCTGCCATGGCTGGCATCTTCTCCGTTTCGCTCCACTGGCTGTGACTCAACGGAGTGGACATAACCAGCAGTCAGGTAGCGATATCGTTGCAAACTCTTGTCGGCTCTGAGGTCTTCCTTGGTATATGGACTTGAACAATCTATCAAATAGTTGTAAATGTCTGGATATGTTACTGGCGTAAAAGTCGCCTTATCAGAGGACCAAACGCTTGCTGTCCCAGCTCCTGCTACGCTGGAGCTGGTGGCGTTCTTGGTTTCCACAGTGGATCAACACAAATGTTATATTTTTCAACTTATCAATGTAGTATCTCTTGGGGCTTTCTTGGTCCAACTGGACGAAATAATCAATCACGACACCCACCCAGGCCGCCGTCCTCACGAGTCTAGTGGCCGCGGACGAGGCTTTTTGCTACCCAAACAATAATGGCCACCCCGATCTGTGACGTATGTGCATATCCGCCATTGAAATGTCAGATTTGTCCGCGAGCCAAACGGAGTCACCAAAAGAGCCATATATGGCTCGCGAGCCATAGGTTCCCGACCCCTGTCCTATGCCTTTGCTGGGAGATCATTTTCTTTGGTTTGTAAGATGTTCTGCGAACTGGAAAAGAAAAGTCAGTTCTGTTCCCCAAGTTGCTGCCGATTGCGCTTCAGGCCTCCAGTGTGTGCCGTGATTGTGGCCCTGGGCCCCTGACCGCCGCTGCGTGCAGTTCTGTCCCCCAAGTTGCTGCAGATTGTGGTTCAGGTCCCCAGTGTGTACCGCGAGTGTGGCCCTGGGCCCCTGAACGCTGCTGAGTGCAGTTCTGTTCCCAAAGTTGCTGCCGATTGCGCGTCAGCCCCCCAGTGTGTGCTGCGATTGTGGCCCTGGGCCCCTGGACGCCGCAGAGTGCAGTTGTGTGCCCCACGTTGCTGCCCGAGTGTGGTTCGGTTCCCCAAGTCGCCGCCCGAGTGCGGTTCGGTTCCCCAAGTTGCTGCCCGAGTGCGGTTCGGTTCCCCTTGTCGCCGCCCGAGTGCGGTTCGGTTCCCCAAGTCACCGCCCGAGTGCGGTTCGGTTCCCCAAGTGGCCGCCCGAGTGCGGTTCGGTTCTCCTCGTCGCTGCCCGAGTGCGGTTCGGTTCCCCAAGTCGCCGCCCGAGTGCGGTTCGGTTCCCCAAGTTGCTGCCCGAGTGCGGTTCGGTTCCCCTTGTCGCCGCCCGAGTGCGGTTCGGTTCCCCAAGTCACCGCCCGAGTGCGGTTCGGTTCCCCAAGTGGCCGCCCGAGTGCGGTTCGGTTCTCCTCGTCGCTGCCCGAGTGCGGTTCGGTTCCCCAAGTCGCCGCCCGAGTGCGGTTCGGTTCCCCAAGTCGCCGCCCGAGTGCGGTTCGGTTCCCCAAGTCGCTGCCCGAGTGCGGTTCGGTTCCCCAAGTCGCCCCCCGAGTGCGGTTCGGTTCCCCAAGTCCGCGCCCGAGTGCAGTTCTGTGCCCCAGGTCGTCGCTGAGTGCGGTTGTTTCCCTGGTCGCCGCCGTGCGCGGTTCAGGCTATTTCGGAGACTACATAGTGGGGTCGTCTGGACTGGTGCGCCTAGTCAATTTTTAAATGAAAGCGCACATCTTCAGTTACATGTTGAATTCTCAATACTACTCTGAATTTTACAAGCTGTGCTTGATTCCAAGCATTTTTTAATGTGCTTTGTAGACTATTCTGGCATGATTGCATATTTTACATAGCATTTTTTTCCATGTATAATGCGCCCCCATGTATAATACGCACCCTAAAAATAGCATGTCAATGCTGGAAAAAAGCCTGTATAATACGCACCCAAATTTTGACTCCTAGTTAAGTCCGTAAACGTAAAATTATTTCAGTAAAAAAATATCACCTTTGGGAACAACCGGATGTTATTCTGCCGGTCAGTATCACTGCGCATGCAGTAGCAAACTCGATAGCGAAGAAATATGTGAGATTCTCAACGGGATCACCGATATTTGAGTGATGTTCCAGTTATTTATCACAATTATTTATTATTATAATAATATATATAATATAGTATATAATAATTATTTGTTTATTATTCACAATTGTCATGGTGATCTTTCTGGTGATTTCTTAACTAGGCTGGATGTATTTTTTTTGTTGGCGTTGATTTCTCCGACTAGCCAGAAAGGCACCACCGCGATCAGTTAGGTTAAAATGAAAAGAGAGGAAATTGACGTGCGGACATGTGAAAAAGGCGGCCCTGTATGGGAGAGAAGTTGAAGAGGAATACAAACACCCTTGGAAACCAAAACTTGCCCCTCGTCGTGACTCGGAGCCGCAACAAATGTTTTGGATTTGTGTAGGGTACATTGTGACAGCAAACGAGCAGGTGATCGAGCAAGCGTCTGATACGAGAGCATTGTGTTCGTATGGAGCGTGTTTGAAATGAACAGCAGAGAAGAAAGGAACAAGGCAAAGTGTGAAATAAAATATTACCTGTAATACGCATTTAGGTAGAGAACTGAAGTCTCGCTCTTTATATAGCTGACGTGACTTGCGCATCCGTTCTGCTCATCTGTAATGGTGGCCTCCGTATGATATCCGGTTTGCGATGGAGATTAAAAAACAAACAATATTTGACAATAACACACCATCAAGGATCGCATCAAACGATGTGTCGTCAATTATGAATTTTACTCACTAAGTGTGTTGGGCAGGATGGCAAATGCGATGCGCGACTGACAACAAACAAGGAGAAAGGTGATTTCAAGTTTTATTTCGAGGAAGATTTTCTTCAAAATTTGTTGTACCCATGTATAATACGCACCCAAGATTTTAGGACAATAAATTACCGTTTTTTTCCGTGTATAGTGCGCCCCCATGTATAGTACGCACCCCTAACAATGGCATGCTGATGCTGGAAAAAAGCTTGTACCCATGTATAATACGCACCCAATTTTTATGAATTTTTTTTAATTTTTTTTTTAATTTTTTTTTTTTTTTTTTTTAAGTCCCAAAGATCGTCACACACGCAGGGAGGCAATGGGTCCCATTTTTAAAGTATTTGGTATGGTCTTAACTAGGCTGGATGTCATTTTTTTTGTTGGCGTTGATTTCTCCAACTGCCCCTAAACGCACCACCGCGCTCCGTGCGCACACGGCGGCTCTGTATGGGAGAGACGTTGAAGAGGAATAAAAACACCCTTGGAAACCAAAACTTGCCCCTCGTCGTGACTCGGAGCCGCAACAAATGTTTCGGATTTGTGTAGGGTACATTGTGACAGACGGCAAACTAGCAGGTGATCGAGCGAGCGTCTGATACAAGAGCATTGCGGTCGTATGGAGCGTGTTTGAAATGAACAGCAGAGACGAAAGGAACAAGGCAAAGTGTTGTGAAATAAAATATTACCTGTAATACGCATTTTGTTATTTGCTGATTGAAACTGCTAATTAAACTGTGAATTGAAACTAATAGGTGGAGAACTGAACTCTCGCTCTTTATATAGCTGACGTGTCTTGCGCAACCGTTCTGCGCATCTGTAATGGCGGCCTCCGTATGACGTCCGGTCCGCGATGGAGATTAAAAAACAAACAATATTTGACAATAACACACCATCGAGGATTGCACCATCGCATCAAACGATGTGTCGTCAATTATGAATTTTACTAAGTGTGTTGGGCAGGATGGCTGAATGCGATGCGCGATTGACAACAAACAAGAAGAAAGGTGAGTTTTATTTCGGGGGAGATTTGTCATGTCTCGTCCCCAGTTTTGCTATGTGTCTAGGTTGCCATAGTTTCTGTTCGTGTCACCCCGCTCTTCCTGTGTCACCTCAATCGATGTAACGTGTTTTGTATTTAAGTCCTGTCTGCCCCTCGCTCACCGTTGGATCATTGCATGTGTTACTGTCATTCTGTTCCTGTCTTTGGTAATGTCACCCTGTCTTTTTGTTCCACGACTTTGTCGGTCAGTCCTGTTGTTGGTTTTGTTGTACCATGACTTTATTTAAAAAAAAAAAAAAAAAAAAAATTTAAAAAAAAAAAAAAAATTAAATTTTTTTCTTTGTACCCATGTATAATACGCACCCCAGATTTTAGGACAATAAATTAGTAAAATATTGCGCACTATACACGGAAAAAAACGGTAGTTAAATTATGCGCATTATACATGGGAAAAACGGTATTTTACAAATAGTGCTCATTAAAAATGCCAACAATGACCCTGTATCACTGGGTTCATCTAAAAAGAAATAAAAAAAACTATAAATTATAGGTCTACAAATCATTACAATGAAATGTGTAAACAAAAAGAAAATAAATGCTTAATGCCAATTGAGTTTTTGCTTGAGGCTAAATAATACTTTATTCAAAATTCATGTAATCATTAAAAAAGTTAAAAAAGTTAAAGTCCCAATGATCGTCACACACACATCTGGGTGTGGTGAAATATGTCCTCTGCATTTAACCCATCCCTGTGTGATTTTGATCCATCCCCTAGGGTAGAGGGGAGCAGTGAGCAGCAGCAGTGCTTGCAGGAATCATCTGATGATCTAACCCCCCAATTCCAACCCTTAATGCTGAGTGCCAAGCAGGGAGGCAATGGCTCCCATTTTTTATAGTCTTTGGTATGACCCGGCCAGGGTTTGAACCCACAACCTTCCAGCCTCAGGGCGGACACTCTACCACTCGGCCACTGAGCTGGTATTGTACGTTACTGTATATTTTAAATTTTAACTGATCATTATTTAGTCCCGTTGCCCAAAAACAACACATGTAATTCAACAATGCAAATGGTAAGGTGTATGAGGGGCCGTTAAGGACATAATTCAGGATTACCATTCACATATGAAATATATGTATATATAATATATGTAAGTATATTCATATAGAGTGCCTTGCGAAAGTATTCGGCCCCGGGTCTTGGTAGATTTGCAGTGGTCTGATACTCCTTCCATTTCAATAAAATTGCTTGTACAGTGCTCCTTGAGATGTTTAAAGCTTGGGAAATCTTTTTGTATCCAAATCCAGCTTTAAACTTGTCCACAACAGTATCTCGGACCTGCCTGGTGTGTTCCTTTGTCTTTATGGTTCTCTCTGCGCTTTAAACAGAACCCTGAGATTATCAAAGAGCAAGTGCATTTATACGGAGACTTGGTTACACACAGGTGCATTCTATTTATCATCATCAGTCATTTAGGACAACATTGGATGATTCAAAGATCCTCACTGAACTTCTGGAGTGAGTTTGCTGCACTGAAAGTAAAGGGGCCGAATAATATTGCACGCCCCACTTTTCAGTTTTATATTTGTTAAAAAAGTTTAAATTATCCAATCAATTTCGTTCCACTTCACGATTGTGTCCCACTTGTTGTTGATTATTGACAAAATATTAAAATTTTATATCTTTATGTTTGAAGCCTGAAATGTGGCGAAATGTTGAAAGGTTCAAGGGGGCCGAATACTTTCGCAAGGCACTGTAACTATATTGTAGCGTTAAAAAAGTACAAGGAAAGACGTGGGTTTGATAAACGGCTCTTTATTTAACAAAACAAGAGTTCAACGAGCCAACAACGACTGACCTGTAACGATAAAAACATATACAAGTTGCAACACGAAATGAAATATATCAAATAACTATAAGATAACCGCCACACGGCCCCAAGCACCGGCGTGGACTTCCAGGCGTGTGGCGGCGTGGACTTCCATCCCCGGAGGTGGCACTTCCAGCCACGGTGGTGGAAGAGAGCTCCATAGAATAGGACCGGGCGTGCGTAAAAGCCATGTCCGAGCCCCATCCACCGTCCCCGGACAGCCACTCGCCCGAGCGCCGGCCCCCGACTTCCATCCACGGAGCTGAAAGCGAGCTCCGCAGAATAGGACCGGGCGTGCGTAAAAGCCATGTCCGAGCCCCATCCACCGTCCCCGGACAGCCACTTGGCCGAGCGCCGGCCCCCGACTTCCATCCACGGAGCTGAAAGAGAGCTCCGCAGAATAGGACCGGGCGTGCGTAAAAGCCATGTCCGAGCCCCATCCACCGTCCCTGGACAGCCACCCGGCCGAGCGCCGGCCTCAGACTTCCATCCACGGAGGTTAAAGAGAGCTCCGTAGAGTAGGACCGGGCGTGAGTAAAAGCCATAATAGTTTTTCAAAACTTCTGTGTCGCTCCAAATCATTAAATCTTTCAAACTCTTCGTCCTCTGTGTCACTTACAAACAAAGCCGCTAATAATGCCGGTAGTACGTGGGGCCCTTCGTCATCTTCGTCATCCCATGATCGAATCTTTGTCCTTTATGTAAACAACCGCTGCGCCGCGACGCTGACGTCACTTGAAACTACAATTACGATAATCCCTTGCTACATCGCGGTTCGTTTATCGCGGTTTCACCCCCGCCCCCCCTTTTTTTTTTTTTTTTTTTAAATTTTGAAAATTTGTGAAAAAATTCACATATCAGTTGGTCCTCAGTATAAGTCGCCCCGCCCCCCCCCCACAAAGGTAAAAGAAACGTTGAACTGAAAAACATATTTGTGATAATTTATTATAATGTTCACTCAATACATCTACAAGAAAATATGTTACTTAAAAAAATAAACATTAGTTTGATAATTGATCACCATGGGATAGCGGAAACGTAATTTCGGTTTCTTTGTGTGTCTTGACGTGAAGAGATTGACAATAAAGCAGACTTTGACTTTTGACTTTGATCAAATGTTCATTGAATAATCATGTTACTTAAAAAACATTTGTTTGAGGTGTACTCAACGAATTCAACAACCTGTTCAAATTTGACACACTTGCTGAAAGGACCCCCAATAAGACAGAGGGAAAAGTCAGTTGATGGTTAGGGCTCACCAATTTTAGATGGAAGGGTGGGGCTTATTATAACAAGGCCGCTGTGGGAATATGTATGTTAAAAGACAGTGTCCAGATGTAGCGGCGACTGCAAAGGATCCCAGCATTGTGTGGAAGCAGCAGTGGACCGTGTGGTGATGTTGGTCGACCACGACTGTACCTGCACGAACCACAGGCCCCAGTGTGCCATGGTGGCACACAGCTGAGCCACGGCTGGCGAGCTCGGAGGGAGTGGAGGCTTCTCCCGAGGACACCGGCCAGATGGCCAGAGAGCTGGGTTAGAGCTGTTGTTGAGTCCAGAGCAAGCGGCCACAGGCTCAGAGCCGGGAGGCAGGAGGGTCCAGTGGTGATTTGGCCTGCTGGCTGTTGGCTAGCTGGCTAACGTACTGCTAATGGTTTGGCTTCTCCCACAGGTGGTGAGCCCATGGAAAGGGGGACCCACTTTGAAGGCCTGGCCCTCAGGTGCCCGCCTTCTGTTTTCCTTTGTTTTCAACATCTTATTTAAACTTCCAGTTTATTTGTTACTGCGGTATTCAAATCATGTTATACTGGTCGAATCTGTTTTCTGTTGTTTCTCACTTTTCTCTTCATGGTATATGGTGGTATATAGGTTGCACTGTAGTAATTTAGACTGTGTGTCTGACAGTAAAACCTTGGTTGTAATCCCTTTATGACAAGTCATGTTAAAACAAATGTGAAATGAATTTGTAAAAAGTGTGTTATGTACCGTATTTTCCGGACTAATAAGGCTCACCGGACTATAAGGCGCACCTTCAGTAAATGGCCCATTTTAAAACTTTGTCCTTATATAAGGCGCACCGGACTATAAGGCGCACCATTAATGCAAGATTTTTAATCCAAATCAAATCATTCTCTATTTTATATTTTTTATTTCAACTTCAGACGCAACAAATAACTTTATAATCACAAAATAATGATCCATAGTCTTTTTGATTCATGATTCATAGTCTTCAGCGGGCCACTTATGATTGATTTCATGACATAATGCTTTGGGCCAGTTTAAATTTAGGAATTTGGTCCGTTTGGTCGGCTTTTGAGAAAATTTTACGTTTTAGGTGCACCTTATAGTCCGAAAAATACGGTACTTGCCGAAATAAATAAAAAATCTATGAAACTTTATTGTATGAAATGTGTGCCTTTGCCTATGCTCGCGCTCTGTTTGCAAATGAAATTCCTAACTGATAAATAAAGTAATTTTGAGTTTTCAATGTCTTGCTCAAGTAAACTAACATGGTCGTAGTGGCTGGGGATCGAACCCTCAGCCTCTGGGTTGGAGAATAACCACTCTACCACTGAGCTACAAAAAATAAACTTTGTAGTAAGCATTAAAATGCAGTAAACAGTAAAACAAATAATAATCTACAATTAATTTAATCTGTCTAATCATTTGATGTTTGTTCTTTGTCTTCCTATAGGTATTGAGATTGCCAAAGAACATGGAGCCAAATACAGACTGGGCCCAGAGCTGGAAATCTGGTGTGATTCATTGAAATGTTCTCACTCTGTAATATACAAAGTAATAGTACTGTGCGACACTATCGCACATCATCAATCCTGATATACCGTATTGGCCCGAATATAAGACGGTGTATTTTGCATTGAAATAAGACTGAAAAAGTTGGGGTCGCCTTACATTCGGGGTCTAGACATTATGCCCATTTACAACGCTAGATAGCGCCAGATATCTTCAAAGCTAATGCTGAACTTAACTCCTCAGGCCAAAGCAAACCCCTGTCACGAAGAATAAAAATAAAAATAGCGGTAACAGTTTGCAATATTTTAAGTTCAACTTTTCTTGTCCGTCATTTGAGTGAGAGGACGCTGGCGTCTCGCTTGTTCGCCGCTTCTCCTTCCTTCCTTAGTTTTAGTTTCTATGCGACTTAGTATCTTTTTCTTTTGTTCTGTTTTGTTTCATACTAAGTGTGTATTAAGTGTGTAGCTTTCTACTTGTCAACTTTTACCCACTTCGTCACCTGGCATCAGCTTGGATTACTTTATGACAGATGACAGATGTTTCACTCACCCGCTGCTCCACTGATTCTCCTGGCTACCATTGCCCAGCAACAACCTGCCGCTACGAGCTGTTTCCCGGACTTTTATCCCGGATCGCACCGCGGATAGCCCTCCTGACTACCCGCCGACTGTCTGGTTAGCTGGCGGCTTCAGGGCTAGCCGGCAACCAGCAACATCAGTACAGTTCCCCGCGACCAGTGGGCCGCGTAACTGGACGCCCCCGGCTTTCTGTGCCATTCTCTGCCACTGTGTGAGGTATCCCCGGACAGCCCTCCAGCTGCCGGTGCGATTAGTCCTTGTTGACTGGGATCGCTGCCTCCACAGTTAGCTCCCTGCTAACTAGCCGCCGCTCCGCGGCTTGTGGCTAACAGCTAGCCACAGTTAGCTCCCTGCTAACTAGCCGCCGCTCCGCAGCTGGTGGCTAACAGCTAGCCACAGTTAGCTCCCTGCTAACTCCCGCAAATCACGGACCGCTGTCCCTCCACCAACTCCTCTCTCCTCTCCTCTGTCATGCTGTGGATCGTCGCGCTGTGCCTGTCTCTCCATCTCTGGCCAACAAGTGTGCAGCCGTCGGCCAACGATCCCAGGCTAATATCCACCACTGCCAGCATGCTACTCAAATACTCCGCTCTGCAACTCCTCAAACTCAACAACCACACCACCATACCTCCAGACATCACAGCAACCATCAAAACACACGGACAGTTTCGCCGACCCAGATACATCCACAGAAGCTCCCGCAGAAAGTTTATTTACTCCCGGACTGAACAACACTGCATCCCATCACTCTGGTCACGCAACCGATCCACCCCCAGTGACGTCACACGTCACCACAATAACAAACCACACGTGCGCTCTGCCTATCTACAACTGTTAACCAAAGCTCCCCCACCCATCCAACTTCACCCATCCCTCAAATTCGCTCTGCTCAATACCCGCTCACTCAATAAAAAAGGACCAATACTCAGTGAATTCATAACTGACAACATAGACTTTTTCAGCATAACCGAAACCTGGCAAAAACCACTGGAATACATTCACCTCAACAGAGCTACACCCCCAGGATACACCTACATGGATAAACCACGTGACGGTCGTGGTGGCGGTATAGCCACAATATACCGCCAACACTTGAAACCCACTGCTGTAACCATCACCACCCCCTCCTCCTTTGAGCACCAGTCATTCAAGCTGCCTGGCCCCAAACCCCTGGTCACTGCAATCATCTACCGCCCCCCCAAACCCAACCCTGCATTCCTTTCCGACCTCTCTGAATTTCTCACCCAACTTTGTGCCATTTCACCTTCAGTCATCCTACTGGGAGATTTCAACATTCATGTCGATTCCACCACCTGCAAAACTGCCACTGAATTTCTGGACATTCTCAACTCATTTAATATCACTCAACACGTTGACTTCCCCACCCACAAAAAAGGACACACCCTGGACTTAATTTGCACCACTGGACTCTCCATCAGCAACCTCACCAGCTTCAACCTCACAGACATCCTCTCAGACCACCTGGCCCTCACCCTGGACATAGACATCCCCACCCCCCTTATCAAGCAGCAATGCTCCATATCATACCGGAACATGAAATCAATCCACCCCCCCCTCTCTTTCCGCCCTACTGACTAACACCACCTCCGATCACACCCTCACTTTGAACGCCTCCCCCACTGAACTGGTTAACAGCTACAACAGCGCACTCTCCTCCTGTCTCAATCAACTCGCCCCCATAAAAACCAAAACTGTCTCCTACACCCACACCGCCCCCTGGTACACTGACCACCTCCGTCACCTTAAAGCCAAGGGCCGGCAGCTTGAACGTCTCTCAAAGAAAACCGGTCTCACTGTTCACCTGGACATCTACACACTACACCAACAGGAATACAGAGATGCCCTCAACAATGCACGCACTTCCCACTACTCCTCCGTCATACAATCTGGTAGCAACAACCCCAAGATACTCTTCTCTACCGTAACCCAACTCCTCAAACCCATGGACACCACCACCACCTCATTCACCACCAGCAAATGTGAAGAATATCATTTTTTCAATCAAAAATCAACACCATCCACACTGAACTGGCCGCCTCCTCTCCCACCTCCTCCCCTACCCCCGATCATGCCCCCCCTTTACTCTCCAACCACCCACTCAACTTCTTCTCCGAAATCACCACAGCTGACCTATCCTCCATAACTTCTGGTATGAAAGCCTCCACCTGCATCCTCGACCCAATCCCATCCACTTTAGTCATAGCCTGCCTCCCCTCACTCTCACCTCTCATCACCACTATAATTAACTCCTCCCTATCTACTGGCTCTGTCCCTCCTGCCCTCAAGCTGGCTGCCATCTCCCCCATTCTCAAGAAACCCGGTCTCGACCCCAACTCCCCCAACAACTACAGGCCCATCTCCAACCTCCCCTTCCTCTCTAAAATTCTCGAACGTGCAGTTGCCTCCCAAATTAAATCCCACCTTCACCACAACAACCTATACGAAACGTTCCAATCCGGCTTCCGCTCACTCCACAGCACAGAAACTGCCCTCCTCAAGGTCACCAACGACATCCTCCTCTCCGCCGACTCTGGTTCCCTCTCCATCCTCATCCTCCTCGACCTCAGTGCTGCCTTCGACACCATCAACCACTCCATCCTCCTATCACGCCTCCACTCCTCCCTTGGTTTATCCGGCACTGCCCTCTCCTGGATGAAATCCTACCTCTCTGACCGTCAGCAATTCATTTCAATCAACAACTGCACCTCCTCCACTGCCCCAGTCACCCACGGTGTCCCCCAGGGCTCAGTACTTGGCCCCGTACTCTTCACCATCTACCTCCTACCCCTCGGTCAGATCCTCCGCCACCACGGCCTTCAATTTCACTGCTATGCCGACGACACACAACTATACCTTTCCACCACGACCATCACCACAGCCACCCACTCCACCCTCACCACCTGCCTCACAGACCTAAAAACCTGGATGCAAAATAACTTTCTAAAACTCAACTGCAAAAAATCTGAAATAATCATCATTGGCCCCGACTCCCTCACTCGCTCCACTCAGGACTTTTCACTAAACATCGACGGCTCCCTTGTCACTACCTCCACCCACATCCGCAATCTAGGTGTAATTTTCGACCCTACCCTCTCATTCCTCCCCCACGTAAACCACATCACCAAAACTGCATTCTTCCACCTCAGAAACATTGCCCGTCTCCGGCCCTCCCTCACATCCTCTGCTGCCGAAACCCTCATCCACGCCTTCATCTCATCCCGACTAGACTACTGCAACAGCATCCTCTACGGCATCACCTCCAAAACCCTCAACAAACTGCAATATGTCCAGAACTCCGCTGCCCGCCTGCTCACCGGAACCCGCTCCAGAGAGCACATCACACCTGTCCTTCATGACCTCCACTGGCTGCCTGTCAAACATAGAATCACCTTTAAAATACTCCTCACCACCTACAAGGCACTCCATAACCTGGCTCCATCCTACCTCTCTGACCTCCTCCAGCCACACGTCCCATCCCGTTCCCTCAGGTCGAGTGATGCCGGCCTCCTGGAGGTCCCCAAGACCAGGCGCCGAACCTGGGGCGACAGGGCCTTCTCCGTGGCTGCCCCCTCTCTCTGGAACGCTCTCCCCAGGCACATCAGAGATGCCCCCTCCCTCCCTACCTTCAAAACCACCCTAAAAACCCACCTCTTCACATTAGCCTTTCCTAACTGACCCTGCCCTTGGTGTTTCTTTGTTCTTCTTATTTTCTTTTTTCTTTCTTTTCTTAGTGTTCTTTCCCAATAAAGTTGTTCTTTATCCTCCCTCCTCCCCCAGCCCCCCCCCACACACACATGTAAAGCGACTTTGGGTATCTAGAAAAGCGCTATATAAATCCCAGTTATTATTATTATTATTATTATTATTATTTATTGCAATGTTTTTCCTTATTCAAATTTGTTTCAAGACCACAGTTACAGTTAGACTTTACTTTGATGGTTAATGCAGTTATTGCAATTTTGTTCTTTTATCACATTAGATTGGTTTATTTACATTTCAAAAACCAGAAGCCATTCATTTACAATTGTGATTGCAGTTTAGTTTACATATTTAAATGTTCAGATATTAAGATTTGATAAGACACTTTTTGCATGAATTGAATGAGGCAAAACATGCTTTTTCTCTCGAATATATTATTATAATCATTTATTTCAGATGCACTGTAATTATTTTCTGTATGAAAATTAAATTTAGTCTTCAAAAAGTCTTTTCAAACTTGAGTCTTGAAAAAGAGGGGGGGCGTCGTATAATCAGGGTCGTCTTATATTCGGGCCAATACGGTAGCTCACATGGATTTTGGTCCAAGACTATTTAGAGATTTACAGAGCAGCAGGAAGATTTTAAAATTTATTCTTTGACTTACTAAACGGCAATGTAATTTGATGGCTGGTGTGATAAGGTGGTATTTGCTGGTGTTTATAAGGACTACCGTATTTTTCGGACGAAAAGTCGCATCAGCCATAAAATGCACAATGTGGAGGAAAAAACATATACAAGTCACATCGGAGTATAAGTTGCATTTTATTCGACAAAATCCAACACCAAAACAGACATGAACCAGTAACAACATGCTAATGATACGGTATGCTAACATGACATAAACACAAACGAGAAGCTGAGAGCGGGCCTGATGTAACATTAACACTTATTCAAATAACTATAACATAAATAACACTTTTATCAAACCATCTCTTGTCACTCCAAATCATTAAAGCCATCGATCGAGTTCGTCCTCCTTTATGTAAACAAGTCTGACGTCAGCGGCGCGTTGCAGTTCAAATGCTTCTACAGGCCCATATAACAATATATAAACTATGTATGAAATAACAATAATATAAACAACAATTTTATCAAACCATCCGTGTCACTCCAAATCTTTAAAGCCAACCGAATCTTCGTCTTGTGTCACTTTAAAAAAAAAAAAAAAAAAAAAAACAACAACACACGCACACACACGGCTGTTGACGCCAGAAAGACTACGTGCGCTGCTGACGTCAGACTAGATAGTATATCAAATAAATGTAATATAAAGGACAATTTTAACGAACCATCCGTGACACTCTAAATCACAGGTGTCAAACTCAAGGCCTGGGGGCCAGATACGACCCGCTACATCATTTTATGTGGCCCGCAAAGACAAATTGTGGATCAAATTCGTGCGTGATTACTAGAATTGCAAATTGTCTTCCTTTTTAATATCTTTTTTTTAAATATTTTACCAATGTTTACTCGTTTGATTTGAAAACAAGTTATTTGACAGTTTGTTTTGTAGCTTTTACAGTATATAATTTGAGGTGTTGATACATTTATTTGGGTTTACAGTCATAATGGCCCTCCGAAAGAAGCTATGACTACAATGCGCCCCCCGAAAAAAACGAGTTTGACACTCCTGATTTAGAGTCTAAATCATTAAATCCATCTGAATATTTTATCCTCTGTGTATGAAAAAAAAATACACAGCTGTTGACGTCAGACTAGATGTACCAAATAAATGTAATATAAACAAGAATTTTAACGAACCATCTGTGTCACTCCAGATTATTAAATCCACCGGAATATTCATTCTCTGTGTCAAAAAAAAACCCCCAGCTGTTGATTCCAGACCTACGTGCGCCCTCGTCATCAGCTGTGGTCCCAATTATTCCACAGATCTAGTATATAACTATGTATATTATAGCTTTACCAAAGTACCAGGCAAGCCGTGGGTTTGGTAACTGGCGCTTCATTTTACAAATAAAGAGCTCAACATATGAGCCAACACATGCAAGCACCCTGGATCGCACTCCCCTGCCCCCGCGCTGCCTTCATGGCCTCCCTAGACAATTGGAAATTACTGAAGTCTAACAACATACACGTTGCTACTCTAAATAAACTATATGTCAAATAACTATGACATAAATAAGTTTAGCGAATCATCTGTAAGGCTCCAATTATTCCACAGCCATAGTGCGCCCTCATGCGATTTAAAGCAGTGGTCCCCAACCTTTTTTGCACCACGGACCGGTTACATGTCAGAAATATTTTTGCGGACCGGCATTTATATAAATACATAATACATTTATATAAATAAATAAATAATACATTTATAATAAATATATAAATACGATGAAATAAAATGATACGACTGACATAAAAACAAGTACAAATGACAAAAATAAAACTCACCATTACGTTGAATTAGTGGGAGCACTGAGTTTGTTTCTCAGAAACGAGCCGGTCCCATCTACACGTAATCGGAAACAATGACACCCGAAGTGATTAAGGTTTGTCTTTTATTGCAGGATGCTTGGTCTCCATGTGTTGAAGCAGTTTTGAATGCTTCATTGGCTGGTTAGTTAGCGTATCGCCACATATTAGCTTTGCGGGCTCGACTGGGGAAACATGTCACGTGACCGGGACGAGTGTCTTGACCTGAATTAATTGATTGTCGATATATATATATTTTTTTCTGTGCGGCTTGGCGGCCCGGTACCAAGTGACCCACGGACCGGTACCGGTCCGCGGCCCGGTGGTTGGGGACCACTGATTTAAAGTGAAAATGAACATGTGAAGTGATCAACTATACTAGTTAGTAATGTATTAATGATCAAGTAAAGATTTGTGAAAAAATTCACATATAAGTCGCTCCTGAGTATAAGTCGCCCCCCCCCCCCCCCCCCCCACAGAGACACCATTAGAATAATCTAGCCTACTGAAAATAAAAGCATGAGCGGTCTTGTTGAGACAATAAGAAAAACCCTAATTTGAGCTACATATTTGTTATTTCAAGTGGTAATTGGCAAATTTATTAAAAGCTTTTGAACAGTAGTTGTTTTGGGCATGGGCGACATGGCCCGGGGCAGCATTTTTTTTATGGCATGTGGGGGCAGCCCCCCCTCCCAAAATAATATTTTGCACCACAGAGCAGTTTTCTTCTCTTTGTCATTTCACTGTTTGGGGAGTTGGCAATTTAGCGCCCCCTTCAGCTGCAGGCTTGGTGGACTAACCTGAGGCGAGTGAGGAGTTTTCGGGCGTAACAAGTCTGTGATTGATAGGCTAAGGCAGCATCATGGTAGCCAGTCAGTGCTTTGACACTGAGAGAAGAGGCAGACATGGTGAGTCAGGGGCAAGCTGGTGAAACGTTACCATTTTCAAGATGATGCTATAAACATTATTTCAAATTCATTGAAGTTAAAGGCAAAAAACCTGCATGTGTTGTGCTTTTTTTTTTTAACTAATAGTTTCCCTGCTAACATGTTACTTTTATTCAGTAATTCAATTATCATACTAAAATCTAATATATAATAATATAATAATAACTCAGTTACTTATTTGAATGAATAGTCCGTTCCCAAAACAGTAAATTCAGTAAATAATGATTCGTGATATAGCCTTCCTTTTACATTTGGTAGCATTCTCTTTAGGTTAGTTTTCTGTTTTCCCTTATGCTTGCTTTGCTTATAGACTACACAAACATGAGATATAATTTTAAGATTATAAGATTGTGCTTTGCAACAAAACTGTTACAAGTTCATTTATTAGACCTACTTATTTCCCTTGGGTTAACATTGGCCCATAATTAGCTAATGGAATGTTTATATGTGAAGCTCAGGGATGAGAATAATGGGACATCCAACGCTGCGTGTTTGCTTCGCTTCCGGGGGGTGGGGGTGTGAGGTGGGGGGGTTATGGGGTGCAGCCATTTCTGGGGTCTCGCGGTAAAGGTTTTTCTTCGCTTGAACCAGCTCAGTGGCCTAGTGGTAGAGTGTCTGCCCTGAGACTGGAAGGTTGTGGGTTCAAACCCCGGCCGGGTCATACCAAAGACTATAAAAATGGGAGCCATTGCCTCCCTACTTGGCACTCAGCATTAAGGGTTGGAATTGGGGGGTTAGATCACCAAATGATTCCGGAGCGCAGCACCGCTGCTGCTCACTGCTCCCCTCTCCCCCAGGGGATGGATTAAAATCACATGGGGATGGGTTAAATGCAGAGGACAAATGTCACCACACCCAGATGTGTGTGTGACGATCATTGGGACTTTAACTTTGATTTCATTTGTGTGGCGGGCTCCATCTAGTGTTGAAACTGAGAAGTGCAACAGAGTTGAGCTCAAGCTTCTTGTGCGGGCCATATTCAATTATGTTTTCAAAATTTGCTGCGGGCCAATAAAAACTGGGCCGGCGGGCCGTAGTTTGGACACCCCTGCTCTAGAAGAGCTGGACAGGGCCGTAGACGGTCCTCATTCCATCAGCAGGACCGATATCTGCTGCTTTGTGCTAGGAGGAACAGGTTGAGCACTGCCCGAGCCCTACAGAATGACCTCCAGCAAGCTACTGGTGTGAATGTCTCTGCCCAAATAGTCAGAAACCGACTCCACGAGGGTGGCCTCAGGGCACAACGTCCTGTAGTGTTTCCTGTGCTCAATGCTCAGCACCGTGGAGGTCGATTGCCATTTGCCATAGAACACCAGAATTGGCTAGTCTGCCACTGGCGCCCTGTGCTTTTCACAGATGAGAGCAGGTTTACCCTGAGCACCTGTGATAGACGTGAAAGGGTCTGGAGAAGCCAAGGAGAGCGCTATGCTGCCTGCAACATCATTCAGCATGAACGGTTTGGTGGTGGGTCAGCGATAGTCTAGGGAGGCATTTCCATGGAGGGACGAACAGACTTCTACAGGCTAGAGAACGTCAGTCTGACTGCCATTAGGTATCGGGATGAAATTCTTGCACCCATGGTCAGACCCTACGCTGGTGCAGTAGGTCCTGGGTTCCTCCTGATCCACAACATTGCTCGGCCTGTTGTGGCAAGAGTATGGAGACAGTATCTGGAGGATGAAGGAATTGACACAATTGAATGGCCCTCACGATCACCTGATATAATCCCGATAGAACACCTCGGGATATAATGTTTCGGTCCATCATACGCCTCCAGGTTGCTCCTCAGACTTTACAGGAGCTCACTGATGCCCTTAGACCAGGGGTGGGCAAACTTTTTGACTTGCGGGTCGAACTGGGTTCTAAATTTGGACCGGAGGGCCGAACCAGGAGCAGATGGATGTAGTGTTTGTGTGAAGTAATATAACCGACCTGTAAAGGTCATTGCATAAAAGGTTTTGGCCTTTAGTAGATAGTAAAGCATGGATATTCAAGAAAGGTTTTTGAAAACAAATGCATTTATTAACAGTATTAAAAAAAATCACTAAAAAAATGCTATCAGTGATTCTCATAAAATACGACACTGTTATTATGAATAACAGTCTCCATCACTTCAGTGCCTCCAAGTTAGATTCATGAAAGATGTTTATTTTATGAGATCACATCAAACGGCAAACATTCTGACCAAATATATCATCTTGAAGAATCGGCGAAAGCATACATCCAAATAAAGTAATCAAAACGGCAACACGTTTAGGGGTATCTGAAAATCAGAGCAGTTTTAACTCCCAAACACCCGGTAACAGAGGTGAGGAAACGGGAAACACTTCCTTAAAGTAAGCCTTAAGAACTTTACAGGTTAAGATTAGTCGCAAACAGGTGGTGCATCAATGTCCTTGAGCATCCTGCATTGTTTGAAAATGAGATGGGTCGCTAGTTTCAATCCCTGCTATGTGTACGAATCATTCAAAATGCATTTTTTTTTACAACAAACTTGAGAGCCTCCCCTTCATTTTCAGTGGGAACAGTGTTGTTGGTCTCCCTTTTTTGCTAGTGCGTCATAGTCTGGAGTAAAATTTGTTGTGGCGATTCTTAGAAGAGATCCGAGGTGTTGGTCGATCTGTGACTGGTTGATGTTGATGCTCATGTGGCTGAATGTCACGTTGCGTACTTCGAGCCAAATTGGCCACTCTTTTTTAAACACACGGCACTGTGTCCACCTTGCTTTTCCTTGGGCGACTCATTTTAATAGAAGGATTCCAGGGGAAGATTTGTGGGTGGCTTTAGCGTAAAACTGTATCTGAAAACTCAGTGAGCGAATTACAAGAATGGTGTCGTCACAGCCCACGCTCTAAATTTGGCACTGATACAAATAAAGCGCAAGTGCGCCATGTCCGTACTTCTGAGTACGTACGCGCACTTGTGAGTGTGCACCGAGCTTTCTGACACGGCTTCCGGTAGTAAATGCGCAGGCGAGCATCTACTGGGGAAACGCAGTCATTGCAGGCAAAATGACCCAAAAAAATGTTTAATAATACAGTTTATTCAGGGTTGGATTAAACGGTCCCGTGGGCCGGATGTAGCCCGCGGGCCGTAGTTTCCCCATATCTGCCTTAGACAGATATGGGCGGACATCTCACAAGACACTATCCGTCGTCTCATTAGGAGCATGCCGCGACTTTGTCAAGCATGCATACAAGCTTGTGGGGGCCACACAAGATATTGAAAAGAATTGCAGAAGAATTTGAGTTGCAGAAATTGAATTTAGGCAAAAAGGACGAGCCTGCCATATCATTTTTTCACTTTGATTTTTGGGGTGTCTGTATACTGAGCCCTCTATAGGCTGAAATTTTTTTTTCTATCAAAAGATGTTGCATCCTTTTGTTCTTGAGACATTAAACTGTCCATATCAGTATAGATATCCCGCCAAAAAAATGTCACCATTGAAATCTGATGTTTTGAAAGTGTTACTTTTTTTTTTTGAGCAGTGTATATACAAGAGATAACAGAAAATGGAGAAAAAAAATATATATATATATATATATACATATATATATTAGAGGTGTAACGATTCATCGATACACATCGAGTAATTGATATAATGCTCTATGATTTATTGGCATGCTAAACGTAAACATCGATTTATGTTGCCGTGTTTGACCTCGAACATTAGACGCGACTTTATTTTGAAATCCAGTTCATTGTTGTTTGCTTCCTCTTTCCGGGAGCAGTGCGCGGCGTTGTTGTGAGCAGAGCAGGCACGTGAAAGGGGAGTCGAAAACTAGTACGCGGCTCCTGGGCTGGTGCTATTGCTAGTGTCCAAAAAGACGAGGAAATTTGCTCCCCTTTAGGCTTCAAGTCATTCGTTTGGAAGCACTTTGGATTCCAAAGAAAAGATGGCTCAACGGACAAGACACGTGCAGTTTGTAAATCCTGCCATGCGATGATCAAATATTCAGGGACCACAAATCTCGCCGCACATTTAAAGAAAAAACACGACATCAAAGTTCAGTGTTAAAATAAGCACTTCGTATACTACAATACTCTTGTAATTTCCTAAATAAAGAGTTTGCAGTACCTTGTTGATTTTGCGTATGAATTGTTATAAATCAGGATATTGTTCTATATTTTCTATTTAAAAAATATATATATATATATCGATCGTAGAGCACTATATCGTGATGTATCGTGAATGAATCACAGCAGGCTTTAAGATATCGGCAAATATCGTATCGTGTATCTTTGTATCGATATGATATCGTATCGTGACAAAACCCGCGATTTACACCCCTAATATATATACCTACACACACACAAGCGATAACAGAAAATGGAGAAACGTAGCAACAATCTGGAGAAAAGTGGGTCGAAGATCGGCCAGGTTAACCAGCGGCTGAGAAGTTATAATGCAAACTTCAAGATGATGGTGATAAATGAGGCAGAGTCTTCAAACAATTGCAAAGCGGCTGTGAAATATGGTGTCACAGAGCGTAATGTACGGGGATGGAGAGCTCAAAAAGATTGCCTAAAAAATGCTCACAATCAGAGAAAAGCTTTCCGTGGTCCTCAGAGCGGCCGCGTTCAAGAGTTTTACAGGAGGGTGTGCGCGTACGTGGACAGTGACACTGACCACAGCGATGCAGAGAATGTCTGTGAGGAATAATGTTCTGACATGACAGATCTCAGCTACTCTTAAGTTTAAACCAGTTTGCATTTTATTGCAATGTTTTTCCTTATTCAGATTTGTTTCAAGACTACAATTACAGTTAGACTTCTTTTTGATGGTTAATGCAGTTATTGCAATGTTGTTTTATCACAGTAGATTGGTTTATTTACATTTCAAAAACCAGAAGCCATTCATTTACAAGTGCGATATCACTTTAGTTTGCATTATTAAATGTTCAGATATTAAGATGTGATAGACAGTTTTTGCATGATTTCAATGAGGCAAAATAACATGCTTCTTCTCTGAAATATATTGTTATAATCGTTTGGTTCAGATGTACTGTAATTATTTTATGTAAAAAAATTAAAATTGGTGTTCAAAAAGTCTTTTTTCAAACTTGAGTCTTGAAAAAGAGGGGGTTGTCTTCTAATCAATCTTATAATATATTCAGGCCAATACGGTAATCACTGTAGTCTCTGCTACCCATCACCGGTTGTATTAGCGCAGTGAGCGCAATACTTGAGTAACATTCAATTGCACACTTTTTTCATCACCACAGTAAGGATTCATCTTCACAGAGCTGCATTTTTTCAATGCAAACAGTATCTAAGGCAGCATTTTAAAGGCATTAGACTAGTCTGGACTTGTTTTTGTTCCTGATACTTGGCATATTTTGGCCTGTACAAGTGCGTCAATACCAGGTGCCATGTCCTGACTAGATGTCTGTCAGGTCTAAGTACCATCAGACATTATTTTACAAACTAAAACAAAGAGGAGAAGACAACCAGGATTGGTTTTACTCGCGAGGAGAATTACGAGAAGGCTCAGTTACATTCTCCGATAATTCTGAGTTCTTACTCTGTGTACTCCTCCTTTTAATGTTTTGGTTGCCCTGGTTACAAAGGCGTTGCTACACTAAAGGGAGAGGACTTTGGGGCTGTAGCAACGCTGATTAGCTAACAAATGTTATGTGATGCGAGGCCGCATGGCCTTGGCCGTTCTGTGATCCCAGCAGTTAGGTTGCAGTCGATCCTGCTCCTCCTCAGCCGGTTGGCATCTGGTTGGCTGACTCGTCCTTGATTAGAGATCTCGAAGCGTGTTGAGTGCCGTTTTCCTGTGGAACAATCCAACTTGACTTTCTCGCTAAGTTTCATACAATAATAATATTGAGTAAATATGGGATAACTTATATGTAACTACTTCAACAGATACTATGTCTATTCTATAACACTTAAAGACAAGCAGTATCGATCAACAACAATCTATCTAAAAGCTACAGAGTTGACTTAAAGGAAAATAAGTTCTTATGAACTGAACAGAGAACTAGTGAGATAAGAAAGGAAGGGAGTTAAAAGAACTCTCTTGAGCTAGACCAGGGGTGGGCGAACATTTTGACTTGCGGGCCGAATTGGGTTCTAAATTTTGACCGGCGGGCCGAACCAGGAGCAGATGGATGTAGTGTTTGTGTGAAGTAATATAAATGACATGTAAAGGTCATTGCATAAAATGTTTTTACTTTTAGTAGATACTAAAGCATGGATATTAAAAAAAAGCTTTTTGAAAACAAATGCATTTATTAACAGCATTAAAAAAATATTTCACCAAAAAAACACAATCAGTGATTCTTATTAAATACGACACAGTTATGATGAATAACATTTTCCATCACTTCAGCGCCTCCAGGTCAGATTTATAGAATATGTTTATCTAATGAGGCGAAATCACATCCAACGGCAAACATTCTGACCAAATTCATCATCTTGAAGAATCAGTGAAAGAATACATCTAAATAAAGTAATAAAGAGATCGATAGTATTGTTTTTTCCCTTTTTTGCTAGTGCATCATAGTCTGGAGTAAATTTTGTTGTGGTAATTCTTAGGATAGAGCCGAGGTGTCGGTCCGTTAACCTAGATCTGTGACAGGCTTTGTTGACGTTCATGTGGCTGAACGTCTTCTCACACACGTAGGTCGAGCCAAATTGTCCACTCTTTTTTAACATTCGGCACTCAGTGTCCACCTTTCTTTTGTTCGGGCCACTCATTTTAATGGAAGGATTCCAGGGGAAGGTTTGTGGGTGGCATTAGCATAAAACTGTATCTGAAAACTCAGCGCGCGAATTACGAGAATATTGACGTCACAGCCGACACTCGAAATTTGGCACTGATAGATGAAATTACTACGTACTACTGAGTACCAGGGCTGTGGACTCGGACTTGGGGACTCGGTGCTGATTTTGACCGAGTCCACCGAGTCCGACAGTAATAAAAATACGTTCAATTTTATTTTCATCATGCTGCTGAGAATGCGCGTAGGAATACTGTCCACTGCCCTGCTTGCTTGTTATGAAGACAAATTTAGTTGTTGCGTGCGCGCCCGCGCCCGCCTGCTTGCGTGACCCACAATGCCCCGCAGCGCAGCCAAGATGGAAGAACCCGGGAGCAGCGACAGAACAATGTTTTGCCTCTAGATTTGGGGGGGAAACGGAGCGTAAGTTACGATCAATGCGGCCACGTCGAGTAATGTTTACATTATGTACCAATGTCAAGGACGATTATGTCACCCAGCTTATATCATTGATGTGTTTCGATAGTTGTGGGGTCGTCACGAATTATTTGTGTTTAGATAAATGTTTGAGCTATAATGGTGTAATTAATGATTAAAACTTGAAAGTATCTGTTTATTGTATTCGTTTATATGTTTAATAAAGACAAAGCCATCACAAAACTGTTATCAAACTGTTAATTATTTAGATTTTGATCTAAATTAGCCTTGAATAAAGACTAAGCAGTCACATGAATTAACAGAAAAATGTCCGGGTGGCCGGACATCAGGGTCCGAGAGGCAAACGGTGAATGGATAACATCGCGCACATAGAATAGCGCAAGCACATTCGCGCAAGACTGAAAGAAAAAAACGTCATGAAAATGAAGAATCGAAAAAACTCGATTTTTTTTTTCAACCGGGGCGCAGGGAGTCCTAACCAGGGCGCCGCCCGGGCTCACAGTTACGGTAATTTGAATTTCAAGTGACGTATGTGGCGCGGCGCGGTGGTTGTTTACATAAAGGACAAAGATTCGATGACGTACTACCGGCATAAAGGCTTTGTTTGTAAGTGACACGGAGGAAGAAGAGTTTGAAGGTTTTAATTATTTGAAGTGACACAGAAGGTTTGAAAAACTATTATGGCTTTTATGCACGCCCGGTCCTACTCTCTTTCACCTCCGTGGATTGAAGTCGGGGGCTGGTGTTCGGCCGGGTGGCTGTCCAGGGACGGTGGATGGGGCTCGGACGTAGCTTTTACACACACCCGGTCCTACTCTACGGAGCTCTCTTTCACCTCCGTGGATGGAAGTCGGGGGTCGGCGCTCGGCCAGGTGGCTGTCCGGGGATGGTGGATGGGGCTCGGACATGGCTTTTACGCACGCCCGGTCGTTTTCTATGGAGCTCTCTTCCACCTCCGTGGCTGGATATGCCACCTCCGGGGATGGAAGTCCACGCTGCCACACACCTGGAAGTCCACGCCGGTGCTTGGGGCTGTGTGGTGGTGAACTATTTGTTATAGTTATTTGGGGTGTAAATCGTGGGTTTTGTCACGATGCGATATTTGCCGATATCTTAAGGCCTGCTGTGATTCATTCACGATGCATCGCGATATAGTGCTCTACGATCGATATATATATTTTTTTTAAATAAAAAATATAGAACAATATCCTCATTTATAACAATTCATACGCAAAATCAACAAGGTACTGCAAACTCTTTATTTAGGAAATTACAAGAGTATTGTAGTATACAAAGTGCTTATTTTAACACTGAACTTTGATGTCGTGTTTTTTCTTTAAATATAAATATAGAGATTTGTGGTCCCTGAATATTTGATCACCGCATGGCAGGATTTACAAACTGCACGTGTCTTGCCCGTTGAGCCATCTTTTCTTTGGAATCCAAAGTGCTTCCAAACGAATGACTTGAAAGCCTAAAGGGGAGCAAATTTCCTCGTCTTTTTGGACACTAGCCATAGCACCAGCCCAGGAGCCGCGTACGAGTTGTCGACTCCCCTTTCACGTGCCCGCTCTGCTCACAATACAACACGCCGCTCACTGCTCCCGGAAAGAGGAAGTAAGCAACAATGAACTGGATTTCAAAACAAAGTCGCGTCTAATGTCCGAGGTCAAACACGGCGATATAAATCGATGTTTACGTTTAGCATCGATGCCAATAAATCGTAGAGCATTATATTGATTACCGTTTTTTTCCATGTATAATGCGCCCCCATGTATAATACACACCCTAAAAATGGCATGTTGATGCTGGAAAAAAGCCTATACCCATGTACAATACGCACCCAAATTTTGACTCCTACTTAAGTCCGTAAATGTAAAATTATTTCAGAAAAAAAGATAATTTTTGGGAACAACCAGATGTTATTCTGCCGGTCAGTATCACTGCGCATGCGCTAGCAAACTCGATAGCAAAGAAATGTTTCGGATTTGTGTAGGGTACATTGTGACAGCAAACGAGCAGGTGATTGAGCAAGCGTCTGATACAAGAGCATTGTGTTCGTATGGAGCGTGTTTGAAGTGAACACCAGAGAAGAAACAGCATCTGTAATGGCATCTCCGGATTAAAAAAAAAAAAAAAAAAAATTTTTTTTTTTTTGTACCCATGTATAATGCGCACCCCAGATTTTAGGACAAGAAATTAGTTAAATTTTGCGCCTCATACATGGAAAAAACGGTAATCGATGTGTATCGATGAATCGTTACACCCCTATTATTTGATATATTTTATTTCGTATAGCCTCTTGTATACGTTTTTATCGTTACAGTTCAGTACTTGTTGGCTCGTTGAACTCTTGTTTTGTTAAATAAAGAGACGTTTACCAAACCCACGTCTTTCTTTGTACTTTGTTAACGCTATAATATAGTTATATACTAGATCTGTGGAATAACGACGAGTTGTTGACAAAGGACGAGGAATTTGATCGATGGATTTGATGATTTGGAGTGACACAGATGGTTTGATAATATTGTTGTTTATATGATAGTTATTTGATATATAGTTTATGTATCGTTATATGGGTCTGTGGAATATCTAGAATATTTAGATTTCAGCGGCGCGGTACATACGCGGCATCGTTTCCAAAAAGAACGATTGATGGATTTAATAAATTGGAGTGACACAGATGGTTTTATAAACGTGTTATTTATGTAATAGTTATTTGAATAACTCTGAATGTTACGTCAGGCCCGTTCTCAGCTCTTGTTTGTGTTTATGTCATTAGCATACCTATCGTTTAGCCTGTTGTTGCTCGTTCATGTCTGTTCTTGGTGTTGGATTTTGTCGAATAAATTTCCCCCAAAATGTGACTTGTACTCCGGAGCGACTCATATATGTTTTTCACGTTATTGTGCATTTTATGGCTCATGCGACCTATATTCCAGAGCGACTTTTAGTTTGAGAAATACGGTATGTATGTATGTATGTATGTATGTATGTATGTATGTATGTATGTATGTATGTATGTATGTATGTATTAGGGGTGTAAATTGCGGGTTTTTTCACGATACGATATAATATCGATATAAAGAACTACGATACGATATTTGCCGATATCTTAAAGCCTGCTGCGATTCATTCACGATATATCGCGATATAGTGCTCTACGATCGATATTTTTTTTTTTTAGTAAAAAATATATAACAATATCCTGATTTATAACAATTCATACGCGAAATCAACAAGGCACTGCAAACTCTTTATTTAGGAAATTACAAGAGTATTGTAGTATACAAATTGCTTACTTTAACACTGAACTTTGATGTCGTGTTTTTTCTTTAAATGTGCGGCGAGATTTGTGCTCCCTGAATATTTGATCACCGCATGGCAGGATTTACAAACTGCACGTGTCTTGTCCGTTGAGCCATCTTTTCTTTGGAATCCAAAGTGCTTCCAAACGAATGACTTGAAGCCTAAAGGGGAGCAAATTTCCTCGTCTTTTTGGACACTAGCCATAGCACCAGCCCAGGAGCCGCGGACTAGTTGTCCCCTCCCCTTTCACGCGCGTGCTCTGCTCACAACACAACAACGCCGGAAAGAGGAAGCAAGCAACAATGAACTGGATTTCAAAATAAAGTCGCGTCTAATGTCCGAGGTCAAACACGGCGATATAAATCGATGTTTACCTTTAGCATCGATACCAATAAATCGTAGAGCATTATATCGATTAATCGATGTGTACCGATGTATAGTGGGTATAAATATCGATCGTAGAGCACTATATCGCGATATATCGTGAATGAATCGCAGCAGGCTTTAAGATATCGGCAAATATCGTATCGTAGTTCTTTATATCGATATTATATCGTATCGTGACAAAACCCGCAATTTACACCCCTAGTATGTATGTATGTATGTATGTATGTATGTATGTATGTATGTATTAGGGGTGTAAATCGCGGGTTTTGTCACGATACGATATAATATCGATATAAAGAACTACGATACGATATTTGCCGATATCTTAAAGCCTGCTGCGATTCATTCACGATATATCGCGATATAGTGCTCTACGATCGATTTTTTTTTTTTTAATAAAAAATATAGAACAATATCCTGATTTATAACAATTCATACGCAAAATCAACAAGGTACTGCAAACTCTTTATTTAGGAAATTACAAGAGTATTGTAGTATAAAGTGCTTACTTTAACACTGAACTTTGATGTCGTGTTTTTTCTTTAAATGTGCGGCGAGATTTGTGCTCCCTGAATATTTGATCACCGCATGGCAGGATTTACAAACTGCACGTGTCTTGTCCGTTGAGCCATCTTTTCTTTGGAATCCAAAGTGCTTCCAAACGAATGACTTGAAGCCTAAAGGGGAGCAAATTTCCTCGTCTTTTTGGACACTAGCCATAGCAGCAGCCCAGGAGCCGCGTACTAGTTGTCCCCTCCCCTTTCACGTGCGTGATCTGCTCACAACACAACAACGCCGGGCGCACTGCTCCCAAAAAGAGGAAGCAAGCAACAATGAACTGGATTTCAAAATAAAGTCGCGTCTAATGTCCGAGGTCAAACACGGCGATATAAATCGATGTTTACCTTTAGCATCGATGCCAATAAATCGCAGAGCATTATATCGATTAATCGATGTGTATCGATGTATCGTTACACCCCTAGTATGTATGTATGTATGTAGGTTCATGACTGGGGAGGGCCCCCCACCCCCCGGTAAAATGTTTTTGGCACCTAACCATTACACGAAAAAGGTTGGAGAATGTGGCTCTAGTGTGGCTTATTCATTATTTAATTTTAACTATTTGAATTTAAATGTCTTCTCACATAAAAACACTCAGTAAAGCACTTTTGATCGTGCGTACCACTCCGTTTGAAAAGACATGCTCCGAAGTCCCGTTGTCCCAATAAAAGCTTTTAACTCCGGAGTTGGTCTTCCTTTACTGACGACCTCCTGCTTCGACCTAAATTCCATGGTTGAAAATTGTTTAGATATGTAATCCCCCATTGTAAAACAAAATGTAAAAACAGAAAAAAAAAAAACCCCGAATGTAAAATGAAATAAATGGACGACTGCTCCTCAGTTGTTCACTGTAAATTTGAACTGGAGATAACTTATTCTACAGGTGGGTGCATGAAGCATCCCGGGATCACTCGCACCCCCTGCCATAAGGCTGGAGAACCTTTTTTTTGTTGCCTCCGTAAGCTCTCTTTTCAAAGCCGTTTTGTTCATCTAAAGCAGGGGTCTCAAACTCTCGGCCCGCGGTTCAATTGCGGCCCTCAGGACAATGTTTTGTGGCCCCCTGCCTGAAATAAAATCTTTGTGTTAATGCGGCCCGCGCATTTTTTCTCACATGCATCTGGGGGTTTTATATTTTTTAACACCTGTGGCCTCCCGTAGCTCAGGCTCGTGACAACAGCGCGAATAAGCAATTGGTCACTTTAACATGTTTGGATGAACAAGTGGAGGGAAAATATATCTTGACACCTAGTGCTATACGTTTTTTGTCAGCCCCAGTCATGTCTTTTTCAAAACCTGTCGTGAAGAGAAAAATTGGCGATGAGCAGAGACAATTTCAGGAGAAGTGGGAGACGGAATATTTTTTTGTTGAGCACAGGGGCATCCCAACGTGTCTAATATGCAAAGATAAAGTTGCGGTGCACAAGGAGTATAACATCAGACGTCATTACTCAACTAAACGTGCTGAGGAGTGTGGAAGATACCTGGGGGATGAGCGAGAGGAACGGGTCGCCAAACTTAAAACATGTCTACTGAGGCAACAAGATTTTTTCAAAAAAGCAAGCAAAGAGAGTGAAGCGGCTATCAAAGCTAGTGAGTGAGATGATTGCTAAAGCAGGGAAGCCATTCAAAGAGGGCGAGTTCATCAAACAGTGCATGTTACAGGCTGCAAGTATAGTCCTCACGGAAAAAAAGGCTCAGTTTAGTAACATCAGCATTTCAGCCAACACAGTGGCAGAGCGCATTTCTG